>NW_024609474.1:140000-184912 GCF_018296145.1 Oncorhynchus tshawytscha
GCCGAACAGAACTAAATGTCGAACAGAACTAAATGCCGAACAGAACTAAATGTCAAACAGAACTAAATGTCGAACAGAACTAAATGCCGAACAGAACTAAATGTCAAACAGAATTTAGCCAGAACGTGCTTGCTAAGGTCTCAGAATATCCAATATTAATGTTCTAGACACATTTCATTTGAATGTTGTAAGAACATTCCTGTGTCCAGTTATATGAGGGTTAGGACAATATTCCATCAATGTCCCACAAAACACAAACAAAACACGGTTGCCATGTTCTCAGAATATAAGATATTAATGTATTAGACACATTTCACGGGAATGTTGCAAGACAATTCCTGTGTTCACGAAACGTAACGAGAAGAGTATTATCTTGTATTCTGAAACATGGCAACTGTGTTCTGCTTTGGTGGGAAGTTGATGGAATATTCTCCTGAAGATACCCAACAGCCTTGGCCAACCAAGACACCTTCACTTTACCATATCGTCACCATTCCACACTTATCCCCTCTGCTGGAGCGCTTCAAAATAAAAGCCTCAGAATCACTGACAGACAAATAAAGTGTAGCAAACATTCCTCTTCAAGGAGAAGATAAGGTAGACAAAACAGAGGAGCCAGCTTCACCGTGTAGTCTCTCCCATCTTATAGACTCAGTACATAGAGTTAGTCTGGACCTCATCACCAGCTTCACCATGTAGTCTCTCCCATCTCATAGACTCAGTACATAGAGTTAGTCTGGACCTCATCATCAGCTTCACCATGTAGTCTCTCCCATCTTATAGACTCAGTACATAGAGTTAGTCTGGACCTCATCATCAGCTTCACCATGTAGTCTCTCCCATCTTATAGACTCAGTACATAGAGTTAGTCTGGACCTCATCACCAGCTTCACCATGTAGTCTCTCCCATCTTATAGACTCAGTACATGGAGTCTGGACCTCATCACCAGCTTCAATGTGTAGTCACTCCCCTCCTATAGACTCAGCACATGGAGTCTGGACCTCTTCACCAGCTTCAATGTGTAGTCACTCCCCTCCTATAGACTCAGCACATGGAGTCTGGACCTCTTCACCAGCTTCAATGTGTAGTCACTCCCCTCCTATAGACTCAGCACATGGAGTCTGGACCTCTTCACCAGCTTCACCATGTAGTCACTTCCATCCTATAGACTCAGTACATGGAGTCTGGACCTCTTCACTATAAAAGCCATTAACATTCACATTCAAATTCTCTCACACACACACACACACACACACACACACACACACACACACACACACACACACACACACACACACACACACACACACACACACACACACCCCTCCCGTCCTCCCTGTCTGTCCCCCCTTCCTCCTTTATTCTCTTCCTCAGCCTCGTCTCAGGTCTGATATTGTGTGGTGAACTTGGCTAAAGTTTATTAAAAGAGATGGCTGAAAGTGGCCCTGGGGCCAGAACCAGACACACAAACACACACGCTCGCTCGCACACACACACTCTCTCTCTCCCCTTGTCGTCCCTGAAAGCATGTAAACACATCATACTGTATATGACCTCATATCCTGAAATAGAAAGAATTTCACCCTGTGACCCCAGTAACGATGTAGGTCAAAGGTTACGAGTGTCAGTTCTAACACCCCATTGGATAAGACATGTTTAGATTAAGCTATGGCCGAGGGGCCTCTGTTCTCTGTGAAATGGTGGAGCATTGGATGTCTTACACACACACACACACACACACACACACACACACACACACACACACACACACACTCTCACACGCACACATGCATACACACACATACACACACGCACACATGCACACACACACATGCACACACACACACACACACACAAGCACACATTCACACACACACACACACATGCGTATGCACACACACACACACACACACCACACAAACACACACACACACAGACACACACACACACACACACTCTCACACGCACACATGCACACACGCACACACACACACGCACACATGCACACACACATGCGTATGCAGACACACACACACACACCACACACACACACACAGACACACACACGCACGCACGCACATTCCACACACACGCACAAACACACACACACATACACACCACACCCGCACACATGCACGCAAGCACACACACACACGCGTATACAGACACAAACACACACGCAAGTGGAGCACATGTGAAAGCTGTGTGAAGGCCTGTAACTCCTCAGCCTCAAGCTGCAAAATTGTTAACTGTTTGGTGGTTCATACTGGTAACACACTTCAGGAGGGTGAAACCTCGGTGTGAGCCGAATCAGGAGGGTGGTCACGTGTCCTAGCAAGGCAGAGGTCCTGGGTTCAAACCTCGGTGTGAGCCGAATCAGGAGGGTGGTCACGTGTCCTAGCAAGGCAGAGGTCCTGGGTTCAAACCTCGGTGTGAGCCGAATCAGGAGGGCGGTCACGTGTCCTAGCAAGGCAGAGGCCTTGGGTTCAAACCTCGGTGTGAGCCGAATCAGGAGGGTGGTCACGTGTCCTGGCAAGGCAGAGGCCTTGGGTTCAAACCTCGGTGTGAGCCGAATCAGGAGGGTGGTCACGTGTCCTAGCAAGGCAGAGGCCCTGGGTTCAAACCTCGGTGTGAGCCGAATCAGGAGGGTGGTCACGTGTCCTAGCAAGGCAGAGGTCCTGGGTTCAAACCTCGGTGTGAGCCGAATCAGGAGGGCGGTCACGTGACCTAGCAAGGCAGAGGTCCTGGGTTCAAACCTCGGTGTGAGCCGAATCAGGAGGAAGTGGTACTCACTAAGTAAACGCAACGTGATGTCCTTTACACTCGGATACACATGCTTACGCATGTCCACACTTTCCTAAGAACACATACGCATGCACGGACACACACACCCTTCCCTCGCTCCTTCCTCCCTTCATCACGCACCCCTCCAGCCAAGACAAGTCTATTGTAATTACACACCAACAACTCCTATTAGATTTCATATTTTCTTTTGTTATTCCACCCAATGGCTTTGTTTTCTCTCTAGAGCTTTTTCTGTGTCTTTAAGAGAACAGAGCTGTTTCTGTGTCTTTAAGAGAACAGAGCTGTTTCTGATAGCTGTGTCTTTAAGAGAACAGAGCTGTTTCTGTGTCTTTAAGAGAACAGAGCTGTTTCTGTGTCTTTAAGAGAACAGAGCTGTTTCTGTGTCTTTAAGAGAACAGAGCTGTTTTTAGCTGTGTCTTTAAGAGAACAGAGCTGTTTCTGATAGCTGTGTCTTTAAGAGAACAGAGCTGTTTCTGATAGCTGTGTCTTTAAGAGAACAAGCAGAGCTGTTTCTGATAGCTGTGTCTTTAAGAGAACAGAGCTGTTTCTGATAGCTGTGTCTTTAAGAGAACAGAGCTGTTTCTGATAGCTGTGTCTTTAAGAGAACAGAGCTGTTTCTGATAGCTGTGTCTTTAAGAGAACAGAGCTGTTTCTGATAGCTGTGTCTTTAAGAGAACAGAGCTGTTTCTGATAGCTGTGTCTTTAAGAGAACAGAGCTGTTTCTGATAGCTGTGTCTTTAAGAGAACAGAGCTGTTTCTGATAGCTGTGTCTTTAAGAGAACAGAGCTGTTTCTGATAGCTGTGTCTTTAAGAGAACAGAGCTGTTTCTGATAGCTGTGTCTTTAAGAGAACAGAGCTGTTTCTGATAGCTGTGTCTTTAAGAGAACAGAGCTGTTTCTGATAGCTGTGTCTTTAAGAGAACAGAGCTGTTTCTGATAGCTGTGTCTTTAAGAGAACAGAGAACAGAGCTGTTTCTGATAGCTGTGTCTTTAAGAGAACAGAGCTGTTTCTGATAGCTGTGTCTTTAAGAGAACAGAGCTGTTTTGATAGCTGTGAGAACAGAGCTGTTTCTGATAGCTGTGTCTTTAAGAGAACAGAGCTGTTTCTGATAGCTGTGTCTTTAAGAGAACAGAGCTGTTTCTTAGCTGTGTCTTTAAGAGAACAGAGCTGTTTCTGATAGCTGTGTCTTTAAGAGAACAGAGCTGTTTCTGTAGCTGTCTTTAAGAGAACAGAGCTGTTTCTGATAGCTGTGTCTTTAAGAGAACAGAGCTGTTTCTGATAGCTGTGTCTTTAAGAGAACAGAGCTGTTTCTGATAGCTGTGTCTTTAAGAGAACAGAGCTGTTTCTGATAGCTGTGTCTTTAAGAGAACAGAGCTGTTTCTGATAGCTGTGTCTTTAAGAGAACAGAGCTGTTTTTAGCTGTGTCTTTAAGAGAACAGAGCTGTTTCTGATAGCTGTGTCTTTAAGAGAACAGAGCTGTTTCTGATAGCTGTGTCTTTAAGAGAACAGAGCTGTTTCTGATAGCTGTGTATTTAAGAGAACAGAGCTGTTTCTGATAGCTGTGTCTTTAAGAGAACAGAGCTGTTTCTGTGTCTTTAAGAGAACAGAGCTGTTTCTGATAGCTGTGTCTTTAAGAGAACAGAGCTGTTTCTGATAGCTGTGTCTTTAAGAGAACAGAGCTGTTTCTGATAGCTGTGTCTTTAAGAGAACAGAGCTGTTTCTGATAGCTGTGTCTTTAAGAGAACAGAGCTGTTTCTGTGTCTTTAAGAGAACAGAGCTGTTTCTGATAGCTGTGTCTTTAAGAGAACAGAGCTGTTTCTGATAGCTGTGTCTTTAAGAGAACAGAGCTGTTTCTGATAGCTGTGTCTTTAAGAGAACAGAGCTGTTTCTGATAGCTGTGTATTTAAGAGAACAGAGCTGTTTCTGATAGCTGTGTCTTTAAGAGAACAGAGCTGTTTTTCTGTGTCTTTAAGAGAACAGAGCTGTTTCTGATAGCTGCTGTGTCTTTAAGAGAACAGAGCTGTGTCTTTAAGAGAACAGAGCTGTTTCTTAGCTGTGTCTTTAAGAGAACAGAGCTGTTTCTGATAGCTGTGTCTTTAAGAGAACAGAGCTGTTTCTGATAGCTGTGTCTTTAAGAGAACAGAGCTGTTTCTGATAGCTGTGTCTTTAAGAGAACAGAGCTGTTTCTGATAGCTGTGTCTTTAAGAGAACAGAGCTGTTTCTGATAGCTGTGTCTTTAAGAGAACAGAGCTGTTTCTGATAGCTGTGTCTTTAAGAGAACAGAGCTGTTTCTGATAGCTGTGTCTTTAAGAGAACAGAGCTGTTTCTGATAGCTGTGTCTTTAAGAGAACAGAGCTGTTTCTTTGAACAGAGCTGCTGTGTCTTTAAGAGAACAGAGCTGTTTCTGTGTCTTTAAGAGAACAGAGCTGTTTCTGATAGCTGTGTCTTTAAGAGAACAGAGCTGTTTCTGATAGCTGTGTCTTTAAGAGAACAGAGCTGTTTCTGATAGCTGTGTCTTTAAGAGAACAGAGCTGTTTCTGATAGCTGTGTCTTTAAGAGAACAGAGCTGTTTCTGATAGCTGTGTCTTTAAGAGAACAGAGCTGTTTCTGAGCTGTGTCTTTAAGAGAACAGAGCTGTGTCTTTAAGAGAACAGAGCTGTTTCTGATAGCTGTGTCTTTAAGAGAACAGAGCTGTTTCTGATAGCTGTGTCTTTAAGAGAACAGAGCTGTTTCTGATAGCTGTGTCTTTAAGAGAACAGAGCTGTTTCTGATAGCTGTGTCTTTAAGAGAACAGAGCTGTTTCTGATAGCTGTGTCTTTAAGAGAACAGAGCTGTTTAAGAGAACAGAGCTGTTTTTCTGTGTCTTTAAGAGAACAGAGCTGTTTCTGATAGCTGTGTCTTTAAGAGAACAGAGCTGTTTCTGTGTCTTTAAGAGAACAGAGCTGTTTCTGTGTCTTTAAGAGAACAGAGCTGTTTCTGTGTCTTTAAGAGAACAGAGCTGTTTCTGTGTCTTTAAGAGAACAGAGCTGTTTCTGATAGCTGTGTCTCAGAGAACAGAGCTGTTTCTGATAGCTGTCTCTTTAAGAGAACAGAGCTGTTTCTGACAGCTGTGTCTTTAAGAGAACAGAGCTCTTTCTGATAGCTGTGTCTTTAAGAGAACAGAGCTGTTTCTGATAGCTGTGTCTTTAAGAGAACAGAGCTGTTTCTGATAGCTGTGTCTTTAAGAGAACAGAGCTGTTTCTGATAGCTGTGTCTTTAAGAGAACAGAGCTGTTTCTGATAGCTGTGTCTTTAAGAGAACAGAGCTGTTTCTGATAGCTGTGTCTTTAAGAGAACAGAGCTGTTTCTGATTTCTGTGTCTTTAAGAGAACAGAGCTGTTTCTGATAGCTGTGTCTTTAAGAGAACAGAGCTGTTTCTGATAGCTGTGTCTTTAAGAGAACAGAGCTGTTTCTGATAGCTGTGTCTTTAAGAGAACAGAGCTGTTTTTCTGTGTCTTTAAGAGAACAGAGCTGTTTCTGATAGCTGTGTCTTTAAGAGAACAGAGCTGTTTCTGATAGCTGTGTCTTTAAGAGAACAGAGCTGTTTCTGATAGCTGTGTCTTTAAGAGAACAGAGCTGTTTCTGATAGCTGTGTCTTTAAGAGAACAGAGCTGTTTCTGATAGCTGTGTCTTTAAGAGAACAGAGCTGTTTCTGATAGCTGTGTCTAAGAGAACAGAGCTGTTTCTGATAGCTGTGTCTTTAAGAGAACAGAGCTGTTTCTGATAGCTGTGTCTTTAAGAGAACAGAGCTGTTTTGATAGCTGTGTCTTTAAGAGAACAGAGCTGTCTTTAAGAGAACAGAGCTGTTTCTGATAGCTGTGTCTTTAAGAGAACAGAGCTGTTTCTGCTGTGTTTAAGAGAACAGAGCTGTTTCTGATAGCTGTGTCTTTAAGAGAACAGAGCTGTTTCTGATAGCTGTGTCTTTATGAGAACAGAGCTGTTTCTGATAGCTGTGTCTTTAAGAGAACAGAGCTGTTTCTGATAGCTGTGTCTTTAAGAGAACAGAGCTGTTTCTGATAGCTGTGTCTTTAAGAGAACAGAGCTGTTTCTGATAGCTGTGTCTTTAAGAGAACAGAGCTGTTTCTGATAGCTGTGTCTTTAAGAGAACAGAGCTGTTTCTGATAGCTGTGTCTTTATGAGAACAGAGCTGTTTCTGATAGCTGTGTCTTTATGAGAACAGAGCTGTTTCTGATAGCTGTGTCTTTAAGAGAACAGAGCTGTTTCTGATAGCTGTGTCTTTAAGAGAACAGAGCTGTTTCTGATAGCTGTGTCTTTAAAACCTGTTAAGCCTCCCCTACTTTTCGGAAATTCTGTTAAAAATCGCGCAACATTTTGGCGTCCTGCTACTCAGGCCAGGAATATAGTATATGCATATGATTAGTATGTGTGTATAGAAAACACTCAGACGTTTCCAAAACTGTTTAAATCACGGCTGTGACTATAACAGAACGTCTGTTTCATCGAAAAGCGCAGGAAAATCTGATCACTGGAGATGGAAAAAAAATATCCATGCGCCACTCCCAGGAATTGTTAAAATTTGAACCGTATTAAATGAGGCCGAGCTTGCAGTACCTACAGCTTCCACAGGATGTATAGAGTCTCCTCATTTGATTCTGATTTGATTCTTGGTAGATCCGACCAAAGGGAACCGATTCCCTCCGACCACCAACCTGAGGCATTGTCTCTGTGTTTTTCCGGACATTTTTCCACACGACCAACTATCGAATTTACATCGCCTCCTGATGATTTTTATAGCTTATTAACGTGTAGTTATACCTAAAGTTGCATTAGAAAGGTATTTCGAAGTGTTTTGTGAAAGTTTATCGTCGAATTTTTAACTTTTAAAAAATGACGTTACGTTATGAAACGCTAGCTGTTTCTTAGCTTTTTTCCGTTTATCACACAGTCTTCATAGATCGATATCTAGGCTATATATGGACCGATTTATATTTATACCGATTTATATTTTATTGATTATGGGACATCAAGGTGTGCCAAGAAAGAAGATGGTCAAAGGTAATTAATGTTTTATATTTTATTGTGCGGTTTGTGTAGCGCCGACTATGCTAATTCTTTTGTTTACATCCCCTACTGGGTCTTTTGGGGTGTTGCATGCTATCAGATAATAGCTTCTCATGCTTTCGCTGTGTCTTTAAGAGAAAAGCATTTTAAAAATCTGACTCGGTGGCTAGATTCACAATGACTGTAGCTTTATTTCAATACCAAGCATGTGTATTTTAATGAACGTTTGCGTTTTAACTAATACTATTAGCGTGTAGCGTGAGCGCATTTGCATTTCCAGAGCTCTAGGTGGGACGTCTGCGTCTCAGAGTAGGATCAAGAGGTTTTAAGAGAACAGAGCTGTTTCTGATAGCTGTGTCTTTATTAGAACAGAGCTGTTTCTGATAGCTGTGTCTTTAAGAGAACAGAGCTGTTTCTGTGTCTTTAAGAGAACAGAGCTGTTTCTGATAGCTGTGTCTTTAAGAGAACAGAGCTGTTTCTGATAGCTGTGTAAGAGAACAGAGCTGTTTTTAAGAGAACAGAGCTGTTTCTGATAGCTGTGTCTTTAAGAGAACAGAGCTGTTTCTGATAGCTGTGTCTTTAAGAGAACAGAGCTGTTTCTGATAGCTGTGTCTTTAAGAGAACAGAGCTGTTTCTGATAGCTGTGTCTTTAAGAGAACAGAGCTGTTTCTGTGTGATAGCTGTTTCTGTGTCTTTAAGAGAACAGAGCTGTTTCTGATAGCTGTGTCTTTAAGAGAACAGAGCTGTTTCTGATAGCTGTGTCTTTAAGAGAACAGAGCTGTTTCTGATAGCTGTGTCTTTAAGAGAACAGAGCTGTTTCTGATAGCTGTGTCTTTAAGAGAACAGAGCTGTTTCTGTCTTTAAGAGAACAGAGCTGTGTCTTTAAGAGAACAGAGCTGTTTCTTAGCTGTGTCTTTAAGAGAACAGAGCTGTTTCTGATAGCTGTGTCTTTAAGAGAACAGAGCTGTTTCTGATAGCTGTGTCTTTAAGAGAACAGAGCTGTTTTTCTGTGTCTTTAAGAGAACAGAGCTGTTTCTGATAGCTGTGTCTTTTTAAGAGAACAGAGCTGTTTCTGATAGCTGTGTCTTTATGAGAACAGAGCTGTTTCTGCTGTGTCTTTAAGAGAACAGAGCTGTTTCTGATAGCTGTGTCTTTATGAGAACAGAGCTGTTTCTGATAGCTGTGTCTTTATGAGAACAGAGCTGTTTCTGATAGCTGTGTCTTTATGAGAACAGAGCTGTTTCTGATAGCTGTGTCTTTAAGAGAACAGAGCTGTTTCTGATAGCTGTGTCTTTAAGAGAACAGAGCTGTTTCTGATAGCTGTGTCTTTAGAGAACAGAGCTGTTTCTGATAGCTGTGAGAACAGAGCTGTTTCTGATAGCTGTGTCTTTAAGAGAACAGAGCTGTTTCTGATAGAGAACAGAGCTGTTTCTTAGCTGTGTCTTTAAGAGAACAGAGCTGTTTCTGATAGTGTCTTTAAGAGAACAGAGCTGTTTCTGATAGCTGTGTCTTTAAGAGAACAGAGCTGTTTCTGATAGCTGTGTCTTTAAGAGAACAGAGCTGTTCTGTGTCTTTAAGAGAACAGAGCTGTTTCTGTAGCTGTGTCTTAAAGAGAACAGAGCTGTTTCTGAAAGCTGTGTCTTTATGAGAACAGAGCTGTTTCTGATAGCTGTGTCTTTAAGAGAACAGAGCTGTTTCTGATAGCTGTGTCTTTAAGAGAACAGAGCTGTTTCTGATAGCTGTGTCTTTAAGAGAACAGAGCTGTTTCTGATAGCTGTGTCTTTAGAGAACAGAGCTGTTTCTGATAGCTGTGTCTTTAAGAGAACAGAGCTGTTTCTGATAGCTGTGTCTTTAAGAGAACAGAGCTGTTTCTGATAGCTGTGTCTTTAAGAGAACAGAGCTGTTTCTGATAGCTGTGTCTTTAAGAGAACAGAGCTGTTTCTGATAGCTGTGTCTTTAAGAGAACAGAGCTGTTTCTGATAGCTGTGTCTTTAAGAGAACAGAGCTGTTTCTGATAGCTGAGAACAGAGCTGTTTCTTTAAGAGAACAGAGCTGTTTCTGATAGCTGTGTCTTTAAGAGAACAGAGCTGTTTCTGAGAACAGAGCTGTTTCTGATAGCTGTGTCTTTAAGAGAACAGAGCTGTTTCTGATAGCTGTGTCTTTATGAGAACAGAGCTGTTTCTGTGTCTTTAAGAGAACAGAGCTGTTTCTGTGTCTTTAAGAGAACAGAGCTGTTTCTGATAGCTGTGTCTTTAAGAGAACAGAGCTGTTTCTGATAGCTGTGTCTTTAAGAGAACAGAGCTGATAGCTGTTTCTGTCTTTAAGAGAACAGAGCTGTTTCTGATAGCTGTGTCTTTAAGAGAACAGAGCTGTTTCTGATAGCTGTGTCTTTAAGAGAACAGAGCTGTTTCTGATAGCTGTGTCTTTAAGAGAACAGAGCTGTTAGCTGTGTCTTTAAGAGAACAGAGCTGTGTCTTTTTAAGAGAACAGAGCTGTTTCTGATAGCTGTGTCTTTAAGAGAACAGAGCTGTTTCTGATAGCTGTGTCTTTAAGAGAACAGAGCTGTTTCTGATAGCTGTGTCTTTATGAGAACAGAGCTGTTTCTGATAGCTGTGTCTTTAAGAGAACAGAGCTGTTTCTGATAGCTGTGTCTTTAAGAGAACAGAGCTGTTTCTGATAGCTGTGTCTTTAAGAGAACAGAGCTGTTTCTGATAGCTGTGTCTTTAAGAGAACAGAGCTGTTTCTGATAGCTGTGTCTTTAAGAGAACAGAGCTGCTTTAAGAGAACAGAGCTGTTTCTGATAGCTGTGTCTTTAAGAGAACAGAGCTGTTTCTGATAGCTGTGTCTTTATTAGAACAGCGCTGTTTCTGATAGCTGTGTCTTTAAGAGAACAGAGCTGTTTCTGATAGCTGTGTCTTTATGAGAACAGAGCTGTTTCTGATAGCTGTGTCTAAGAGAACAGAGCTGTTTCTGTAGAATGACATTATGCCATTTTAGGCAGAGACTGGTTTTAGGAAAATAACATTTTGTTGTTCACTGTTATTATTATTATTTATATAATTAGTATTTTATTGGGTGTTTTTCTCTTTTTATAATAATTTTAAGAACTAGGGAGGGAGGGAGGGAGGTAGGTAGGTAGGTAGGTAGGTAGGTAGGATGGAGGAAGGGAGGGAGGGAGGGAGGGAGGGATGTAATTGCTGTGTGGATATAAAAACAAGAGGCTCTGCAGGCTAGTGGAGGAGGCAAGGTCGTACGTGTTGGTTGGGGTGTGGGGGGTACTGTGGTGGTGGGGTGGTCGGACGTGGTGTGTGTGTGTATGTGTGTGCGTGTGCGTGTGTGTGTGTCTTAGCCCCAGAAGCCTGGCGCCGATGGATAATAGGTCAGATGGAGGCCCTGTCATCCACAATAACCTCCGTTCCCTCATAAATGGAGTCAGAACTTTAGACACACACACACACACACACACACACACACACGCACACGCACACGCACACGCACACACACGCACGTACACACACACACACACACACACACACACACACACACACACACACACACACACACACACACACACACACACACACACACACACACGCACATGATCAAAGACTCACACACCTCAGCAGCCACCAAATCACTTGATTAATGTGGTTTGGACACAGAAAGAGCTGCTCTAGTCACCTGAAAGCCATCCCCCCCCCTCTAAATACCATGAGAGGTGTGTTTGTCACTGGATGATAACAGATGTCTTCTCTTCTTAGAAGAACAACTATTTATTTGACTTTGTGTTTTTAGAGTTGTTTTGTTTCATATGAATTAATGATGAATTAATGATGAAAGGAAAGGGGTCAGACGTGGAAAATGAAAACGTTAAAGTGATTTAGCGGTACTTTGCGGTATCTCTAATGTAATCTACTAATCAGAACACTAATAAAGTGTTCTTTAACAAATTATCTGCGAAGACTGAACAACACAAACAGTTCATCCGATGGCTAATAACATTCCATGAAAAATAAAACAACATAAACTAATAAAGATGTTTCAACTCAGAACACCGACAAGTTAATCACATATTCCTTGAAATAACCGAATAGGAGACAGTTTGTTATTAAAGATGAGTTTAATCTGTGACTTTTCTCATATATATATTACATTCACTGTCACACGTGGGCATGAAAGCTGATTATTTTATTAACAATAATTTAGTTAGATCAAAAGAGCTATCCATCTCAAACACATTTTAGACTTTTTCACAATTACTTCTTCCCCGAAATTGAAAAACTCTATGTCAATGTCATAGTTTAAAATCACAGAGCCACATGTTTGAGTCATATTGAGCTTTTATTAAATGGACTGAGTCACATGTAGAAACTGTAGGAGGGTTTAAAAACCTAATGTACTATGCTCCTTATCGTTATTCAAATTAACTGGGTTCATTTCACTCCGGATTTTCTTATCACAGGCATCATTGATTGTCCTCATGTATGATTCAGAATACATCCCAAATGGCACCCTATTCCCTATATAGTGCACTACTGTTGACCAGAGCCCTATTCCCTATATAGTGCACTACTGTTGACCAGAGCCCTATTCCCTATTAAAGTGCACTACTTTAGACCAGAGCCCTATTCCCTATATAGTGCATTACCTTAGACCAGAGCCCTATTCCCAATATAGTGCACTACTTTAGACCAGAGCCCTATTCCCTATATAGTGCACTACTTTAGACCAGAGCCCTATTCCCTATATAGTGCACTACTTAAGACCATACCCTTATGGCCTTAACACACTTTAAAGGGAAACGGGTGCCATTTTGGGACGCAGGCTGGGTGTAGAATACAATGTAGCAGACATTATGGGATGTGCAATAAGATGAAAGAGGAAAAAGGTGCTTTGATTGTTATGAAGTCTGCAGCCTGGAGCCTCATCTCCATTAACTAGCATTAGTAATGTCTCCTCTCATGTTAGAGGGGGACAGAGGGAAGGAATGTGTGTGTGTCTGTGTCTGTGTGTGTGTGTGTGTGTGTGTGTGTGTGTGTGTGTGTGTGTGTGTGTGTGTGTGTGTCTGTGTGTGTGTGTGTGTGTCTGTGTGTGTGTGTGTGTGTCTGTGTCTGTGTGTGTGTGTGTGTGTGTGTCTTTGTGTGTGTGTGTGTCTTTGTGTGTGTGTGTCTGTGCCTGTGTCTGTGTGCGTCTGTGTGTCTACTCTGTGTGCGTGTGTGTCTGTGTGTGTGTGTGTGTGTCTGTGTGTCTGTGTGTGTCTGTGTCTGTGTCTGTGTCTGTGTCTGTGTCTGTGTCTGTGTCTGTGTGTGTCTGTGTGTGTCTGTGTGTGTCTGTGTCTGTGTGTGTCTGTGTCTGTGTGTGTGTGTGTGTGTGTGTCTTTGTGTGTGTGTCTTTGTGTGTGTGTGTGTCTTTGTGTGTGTGTGTGTGTGTCTGTGTCTGTGTCTGTGTCTGTGTCTGTGTGTGTGTCTGTGTGCGTCTGTGTGTCTACTTGTGTGCGTGTGTGTCTGTGTGTCTACTTGTGTGCGTGTGTGTCTGTGTGTTTCCACCTGTGTGTGTGTGTGTGTGTGTGTGTGTGTGTGAGAGTGTGTGTGTGAGCCTCATCAGGGTCAGTAACTATATACAGGGTCAGATCCAGGGTCAGTAGCTATTTACAGGGTCAGATCCAGGGTCAGTTACTATATACAGGGATAGCAGCTATACACAGGGTCACTTCCAGGGTCAGTAGTTGTATACAGGGTCAGATCCAAGGTCAGTAGTTATATACAGGGTCAGATCCAGGGTCAGTAGTTGTATACAGGGTCAGATCCAAGGTCAGTAGTTATATACAGGGTCAGATCCAGGGTCAGTAGTTATATACAGGGTTATATACAGGGTCAGTAGTTATATACAGGGTCAGATCCAGGGTCAGTAGTTATATACAGGGTCAGATCCAGGGTCAGTAGTTATATACAGGGTCAGATCCAGTACCATATTTACAATGTACAGGGATACTGGAGTGATAGAGGGAGATATGTATAGAGGTAAGGAGACAGGGATACTGGAGTGATGGAGGTAGATATGTATAGAGGTAAGGAGACAGGGATACTGGAGTGATGGAGGTAGATATGTATAGAGGTAAGGAGACAGGGATACTGGAGTGATGGAGGTAGATATGTATAGAGGTAAGGAGACAGGGATACGGGAGTGATGGAGGTAGATATGTATAGAGGTAAGGAGACAGGGATACTGGAGTGATGGAGGTAGATATGTATGGGGTAAGGAGACAGGGATACTGGAGTGATAGAGGTAGATATGTATAGGAGTAAGGTGACAGGAACACTAGAGTGATGGAGGTAGATATGTATGGGGTAAGGAGACAGGGATACTGGAGTGATAGAGGTAGATATGTATAGGGGTAAGGTGACTAGGCATCAGGATAGATGATCAACAGAGTAGCAGCAGTGTATATGATGTGTGTGACTGTGTGTGACGGAGTGTCAGTGTGACTGTGTGTGACGGAGTGTCAGTGTGACTGTGTGTGATGACTGTCAGTGTGACGGAGTGTCAGTGTGACTGTGTGTGGAGTGTCAGTGTGAGTGTGACTGTGTGTGACTGTGTGTGATGAGTGTCAGTGTGACGGAGTGTCAGTGTGACTGTGTGTGATGAGTGTCAGTGTGACTGTGTGTGATGAGTGACAGTGTGACTGTGTGTGATGAGTGTCAGTGTGACTGTGTGTGACGGAGTGTCAGTGTGACTGTGTGTGACTGTGTGTGAGTGTCAGTGTGTCAGTGTGTGAGTGTCAGTGTGACTGTGTGTGACGGAGTGTCAGTGTGACTGTCAGTGTGACTGTGAGTGTCAGTGTCAGTGTGGAGTGTCAGTGTGACTGTGTGTGATGACTGTCAGTGTGACTGTGTGTGATGAGTGTCAGTGTGACTGTGTGTGACGGAGTATCAGTTAGTGACTGTTTGTAACTGAGTGTCAGTGTGACTGTGTGTGATGGAGTGTCACTGTAACTGTGTGTGATGGAGTGTCAGTGTGACGGAGTGTCAGTGTGACTGTGTGTGACAGAGTGTCAGTGTGACTGTGTGTGATGGAGTGTCACTGTAACTGTGTCTGACGGAGTGTCAGTGTGACGGTGTGTCAGTGTGACTGTGTGTGATGAGTGTCAGTGTGACTGTGTGTGATGGAGTGTCAGTGTGAATGTGTGTGATGAGTGTCGGTGTGACTGTGTGTGATGAGTGTAAGTGTGACTTTGTGTGATGAGTGTCAGCGTGACTGTGTGTGATGAGTGTCAGTGTGACTGTTTGTGACGGAGTGTCAGTGTGACTGTGTGTGATGAGTGTCAGTGTGACTGTGTGTGATGAGTGTCAGTGTGACTGTTTGTGACGGAGTGTCAGTGTGACTGTGTGTGATGACTGTCAGTGTGACTGTGTGTGATGACTGTCAGTGTGACTGTGTGTGATGAGTGTCAGTGTGACTGTGTGTGATGAGTGTCAGTGTGACTGTCTGTGTCGGAGTGTCAGTTAGTGACTGTTTGTGACTGAGTGTCAGTGTGACTGTGTGTGATGAATGTCAGTGTGACTGTGTGTGTCGGAGTGTCAGTTAGTGACTGTTTGTGATGAGTGTCAGTGTGACTGTGTGTGATGAGTGCCAGTGTGACTGTGTGTGATGAGTGTCAGTGTGACTCTGTGTGATGAGTGTCAGTGTGACTGTGTGTGATGAGTGTCAGTGTGACTGTGTGTGACAGAGTGTCAGTGTGACTGTGTGTGACGGAGTGTCAGTGTGACTGTGTGTGATGAGTGTCAGTGTGACTGTGTGTGATGGAGTGTCAGTGTGACTGTATGTGATGAATGTCAGTGTGACTGTGTGTGATGAGTGTCAGTGTGACTGTGTGTGATGAGTGTCAGTGTGACTGTGTGTGACGGAGTGTCAGTGTCACGGAGTGTCAGTGTGACTGTGTGTGACAGAGTGCCAGTGTGACTGTGTGTGATGGAGTGTCACTGTAACTGTGTGTGACGGAGTGTCAGTGTGACTGTGTGTGATGGAGTGTCAGTGTGATTGGTAGTGACGAAGTGTCAGTGTGACTGTGTGTGATGAGTGTCAGTGTGACTGTGTGTGATGAGTGTCAGTGTGACTCTGTGTGATGAGTGTCAATGAGACTGTGCGTGATGACTATCAGTGTGACTGTGTGTGACGGAGTGTCAGTGTGACTGTGTGTGATGAGTATCAGTTTGACTGTGTGTGATGAGTGTCAGTGTGACTGTGTGTGATGAGTCTCAGCGTGACTGTGTGTGATGGAGTGTCAGTTTGATTGGTAGTGACTGAGTGTCAGTGTGACTGTGTGTGATGAGTGTCAGTGTGACTGTGTGTGACGGAGCATCAGTGTGACTGTGTGTGATGAGTGTCAGTGTGACTGTGTGTGATGATTATCAGTCTGACTGTGTGTGATGAGTATCAGTGTGACTGTGTGTGACGGAGTGTCAGTGTGACTGTGTGTGATGAGTGTCAGTGTGACTGTGTGTGATGAGTGTCAGTGTGACTGTGTGTGATGAGTGTCAGTGTGACTGTGTGTGATGAGTGTCAGTGTGACTGTGTGTGATGAGTATCAGTGTGACTGTGTGTGACGGAGTGTCAGTGTGACTGTGTGTGATGAGTGTGTGTGATGAGTGTCAGTGTGACTGTGTGTGATGAGTGTCAGTGTGACTGTGTGTGATGAGTGTCAGTGTGACTGTGTGTGATGAGTATCAGTGTGACTGTGTGTGACGGAGTGTCAGTGTGACTGTGTGTGATGAGTGTCAGTGTGACTGTGTGTGATGAGTGTCAGTGTGACTGTGTGTGATGAGTGTCAGTGTGACTGTGTGTGATGAGTGTCAGTGTGACTGTGTGTGATGAGTGTCAGTGTGACTGTGTGTGATGAGTGTCAGTGTGACTGTGTGTGATGAGTGTCAGTGTGACTGTGTGTGATGAGTGTTAGTGTGACTGTGTGTGATGAGTGTCAGTGTGACTGTGTGTGATGAGTGTCAGTGTGACTGTGTGTGATGAGTGTCAGTGTGACTGTGTGTGATGAGTGTCAGTGTGACTGTGTGTGATGAGTGTCAGTGTGACTGTGTGTGATGAGTGTCAGTGTGACTGTGTGTGATGAGTGTCAGTGTGACTGTGTGTGATGAGTGTCAGTGTGACTGTGTGTGATGAGTGTCAGTGTGACTGTGTGTGATGACTGTGTGTGATGTGACTGTGTGTGATGAGTGTCAGTGTGACTGTGTGTGATGAGTGTCAGTGTGACTGTGTGTGATGAGTGTGTGTTTAAACTACTAATCACATCACTTATAAAGTGTTAAAAAAATAATTTGCTGCAATAACTGAATAATTCAAACATTTGCTCTAATAGCAAAATATAAACTTTCTATGAATAATAAAACAATATAAACGAATAAAGACATGAAACTATTTACTTTTCTGCTTAGAACACCTACAAGTTAATCACGTTTCCTTGAAATAACTGAATAGGAGACAGTTTGTTAAGGTTAAAATGTGAACCTTCTCATATAAATTAGATTCAGTGTCACATGTCGGCATGGAAGCAACACTTTTAATGAACACAAACTCTGTGTGATGAAAAGAGCTGTGTGGATAATTACTGGTAATACAACATCTGCTTTGGGGATTGAAGTTGTTCAGGAGCCTGTTGGTGTCAGACTTGTCGCTCCTGTTCCACTTGTCATGCGGAAGCAGAGAGAACATTTCTATATCCTGGGTGGTTTTTAGTGTAACAATTTTTTTCTTCCGGTCCTTCCTTCCTGATATAGAGGTCCGGGGTGGCAGGGAGCTCGGCCCCAGTGATGTACTGGGCTGTCCGCTCTACCCTCTGATATAGAGGTCCGGGTGGCAGGGAGCTCGGCCCCAGTGATGTACTGGGCTGTCCGCTCTACCCTCTGATATAGAGGTCCGGGTGGCAGGGAGCTCGGCCCCAGTGATGTACTGAATAGAGGTCCGGGTAGGGCTGTTACTGGGCTCTACCCTCTGATATAGAGGTCCGGGTGGCAGGGAGCTCGGCCCCAGTGATGTACTGGGCTGTCCGCTCTACCCTCTGATATAGAGGTCCGGGTGGCAGGGAGCTCGGCCCCAGTGATGTACTGGGCTGTCCGCACTACCCTCTGATATGAGAGGTCCGGCCTGTGGCAGGGAGCTCGGCCCCAGTGATGTACTGGGCTGTCCGCACTACCCTCTGATATAGAGGTCTGGGTGGCAGGGAGCTCGGCCCCAGTGATGTACTGGGCTGTCCGCACTACCCTCTGATATAGAGGTCCGGGGAGGCAGGGAGCTCGGCCCCAGTGATGTACTGGGCTGTCCGCACTACCCTCTGATATAGAGGTCCGGGAGGCAGGGAGCTCGGCCCCAGTGATGTACTGGGCTGTCCGCACTACCCTCTGATATAGAGGTCCGGGTGGCAGGGAGCTCGGCCCCAGTGATGTACTGGGCTGTCCGCACTACCCTCTGATATAGAGGTCCGGGGTGGCAGGGAGCTCGGCCCCAGTGATGTACTGGGCTGTCCGCACTACCCTCTGTAGCGCCATGCGATTCAGGGCGGTGCAGTGGCCATACCAAGCGGTGATGGAGCCAGTCGAGATGCTCTCATATGTGCAGATGTAGGAGTTTTTGAGGATACAGGGACCCCTAACAAACTAGTTGAACCTCCTGAGGGGGAAGATGAGCTGACTATGATGGTGTTTCTAGTTCCAACCCTCTCTACTTCGTTTAACAGGCACTGCCTCGTCAGCTTGAATGATGTTAATTAAAGACAACCTAACACAGGGGACAAGGCCAGAGTGCTGGACAAAATACTCAGCAAGGCAGAGTTGGGATCTGTTGAGGGGGGTCATGCAGGGCTGTTAACAGTCATGTCTTTGTAATCTGCTGATACTGGAATGAGGGCGCTCTGACCAAGAGATGAGGGAGTCATTGTGTGTGTGTGTGTGTGTGTGTGTGTGTGTGTGTGTGTGTGTGTGTGTGTGTGTGTGTGTGTGTGTGTGTGTGTGTGTGTGTGTGTGTGTGTGTGTGTGTGTGTGTGTGTGTGTTTGACAAACTGCCATGTGGGGAATTGTGACTCCATTCAGCTGGTTTCCTCTTGTTCTTGATACCATGTCTTGCTTTTAGTTATTTTAATCAATTTAATATCAATGCTATTATGGCAAAAAAATGTGCTAGCCAACAGTGGTGTAAAGTATTTAAGTAAAGTACTACTTAAGTTGTTTTTTGGGGGTATCTGTACTTAACTTTACTATTTTTATTTTTGACAACTTCTACTTTTACTTTTACTTCCCTACATTCATGAAGAAAATAATACACTATATTTATTCCATACATTGGGAGGCGGCAGGGTAGCCTAGTGGTTAACGCATTGGACTAGTAACCGAAAGGTTGCAAGTTCAAATCCCCGAGCTGACAAGGTACAAATCTGTCGTTCTGCCCCTGAACAGGCAGTTAACCCAATGTTCCTAGGCTGTCATTGAAAATAAGAATTTGTTCATAACTGAGTTGCCTAGTTAAAAATCTTTTTTTTTTTTTTACCTGACACCCAAAAGTGCTTGTTACATTCTGAATGCTTAGCTGGAGAGAAACATTTTAAAAACCAGGAAATGGTTCTGTCTACTCTGCTTAATATAAGGAATTTGAAATGATTTATACTTTTACTTTGACTTTTGATGCGTAAGTATATTTTAACAATTACATTGACTTGTGATACCTGCATTTATTTCAAAGCAAAGACTTTTAGACTCAAACTCAAGTTGTATTTTACTGGGTGACTTTGACTTTAACCTGAGTAACTTTCCATTAAGGTATCTATACTTTTACTTAAGTATGACAATTGGATACTTTTTCTACCACCGCAACTATAACAATGTATTTGAGAGACAACAAGTGATCATTGTGCAAATGTTGATATATTTTCAATTAAAAGAGGAAATATCGCTTACATGCTATCAACATTCTAAGCCAAACCCGACTGTTTTGCCACATAGTTGAGCACGAATAGGTTTTGTTGCTAAACAACCAATGTGTCTCACTCTTTTTTCCCTTCACCATCTTCTTTGAAATAGAAACATGCCAGATCACGCTGTGTGTGCATGACCCTGTTAAGACGGAAAGTTACATATTCCTCCTCTCCTCTCCTCTCCTCTCCTCTCCTCTCCTCTCCTCTCCTCTCCTCTCCTCTCCTCTCCTCTCCTCTCCTCTCCTCTCCTCCTCTCCTCTCCTCTCCTCTCCTCTCCTCTCCTCTCCTCTCCTCTCCTCTCCTCTCCTCCTCCTCTCCTCTCCTGTCAGCCAGTCGAGATCCACTGTGAATTTCAACGTCTGTCCAAGGTAGCATGAAGTCAGTAGTTGACTTCAAAGCACTATTACCGTCAAGTAGGCGTAGATGTTGCCTGGGCATTGGGGACGGGGATGGGCGTAAATCTTGAGCTCTGGTTCCGAGGGTTGCGTGTTCAATCCCTATCCCAAACCTTGAAGGGCGACTACACTTCCTGATTTGGCCTTGTTTTAGATTTGGTTCATTAAGATATGCCAGCGGCCATAACTGAATTGAAATGCTAGTTGGATTAGGGGTGTTGTTTGATGTGGGTGTCTCCTGAAAATCCCTTCCCCAATTAGTTTCCGCTGGCTGGTGTGCAACCATTGCTTTGACTTTGAATAGCCTATCTCTGTTGCTAGTTAAGGACCATCAATAAATTACCCATTATATATGGGACAACATTTTCTTATGTTGCTAATGTTTTAGTTTTCTCATTAAATGCATTGAATATTTCATTATTCATTTCTACAATTTATAGTTGGTTTTAGTTTTTTTAATCAATGACATTTTTTACTATTGAGTTAAAAAAAAAATGTCCATGTACATTGTGCAATTTACTGATGGTGCCTAACTTCCCCCATAGGGATATCGAATGTCAAACCAAATTGACCGGCATTACGATCAGGTCGCATGCAGCTGCACTCCAAATGGATAATTACTAGGGTACTGCCAGCTGTGGGCAGGATTGAAATAAACCCAACCCAGGAAAACTGTCACGGTGCCATTCATTCTGTTACGGTGCCCTTCATTCTGTTACGGTGCCCTTCATTCTGTTACGGTGCCCTTCATTCTGTTACGGTGCCCTGTTATGGTGCCCTTCATTCTGTTATGGTGCCCTTCATTCTGTTACGGTGCCCTGTTATGGTGCCCTTCATTCTGTTACGGTGCCCTGTTACGGTGCCCTTCATTCTGTTACGGTGCCCTTCATTCTGTTACGGTGCCCCTCATTCTGTTACGGTGCCCCTCATTCTGTTACGGTGCCCTTCATTCTGTTACGGTGCCCTTCATTCTGTTACGGTGCCCTTCATTCTGTTACGGTGCCCTTCATTCTGTTACGGTGCCCTGTTATGGTGCCCTTCATTCTGTTACGGTGCCCTTCATTCTGTTACGGTGCCCTGTTATGGTGCCCTTCATTCTGTTATGGTGCCCTTCATTCTGTTACGGTGCCCTGTTATGGTGCCCTTCATTCTGTTACGGTGCCCTGTTACGGTGCCCTTCATTCTGTTACGGTGCCCTTCATTCTGTTACGGTGCCCCTCATTCTGTTACGGTGCCCCTCATTCTGTTACGGTGCCCTTCATTCTGTTACGGTGCCCTTCATTCTGTTACGGTGCCCTTCATTCTGTTACGGTGCCCCTCATTCTGTTACGGTGCCCTGTTATGGTGCCCTTCATTCTGTTACTGTGCCCCTCATTCTGTTACGGTGCCCTTCATTCTGTTACGGTGCCCTTCATTCTGTTACGGTGCCCTTCATTCTGTTACGGTGCCCCTCATTCTGTTACGGTGCCCTTCATTCTGTTACGGTGCCCTTCATTCTGTTACGGTGCCCTTCATTCTGTTACGGTGCCCTTCATTCTGTTACGGTGCCCTGTTATGGTGCCCTTCATTCTGTTACGGTGCCCTTCATTCTGTTACGGTGCCCTGTTATGGTGCCCTTCATTCTGTTATGGTGCCCTTCATTCTGTTACGGTGCCCTGTTATGGTGCCCTTCATTCTGTTACGGTGCCCTGTTACGGTGCCCTTCATTCTGTTACGGTGCCCTTCATTCTGTTACGGTGCCCCTCATTCTGTTACGGTGCCCCTCATTCTGTTACGGTGCCCTTCATTCTGTTACGGTGCCCTTCATTCTGTTACGGTGCCCTTCATTCTGTTACGGTGCCCCTCATTCTGTTACGGTGCCCTGTTATGGTGCCCTTCATTCTGTTACGGTGCCCCTCATTCTGTTACGGTGCCCTTCATTCTGTTACGGTGCCCTTCATTCTGTTACGGTGCCCTTCATTCTGTTACGGTGCCCCTCATTCTGTTACGGTGCCCCTCATTCTGTTACGGTGCCCTGTTACGGTGCCCTTCATTCTGTTACGGTGCCCCTCATTCTGTTACGGTGCCCCTCATTCTGTTACGGTGCCCTGTTACGGTGCCCTTCATTCTGTTACGGTGCCCCTCATTCTGTTACGGTGCCCTGTTACGGTGCCCTTCATTCTGTTACGGTGCCCTGTTACGGTGCCCTTCATGATGTTACGGTGCCCTTCATGATGTTACGGTGCTCTTCATTCTGTTACGGTGCCCCTCATTCTGTTACGGTGCCCCTCATTCTGTTACGGTGCCCCTCATTCTGTTACGGTGCCCCTCATTCTGTTACGGTGCCCTTCATTCTGTTACGGTGCCCCTCATTCTGTTACGGTGCCCCTCATTCTGTTACGGTGCGCCTCATTCTGTTACGGTGCCCCTCATTCTGTTACGGTGCCCCTCATTCTGTTACGGTGCCCTTCATTCTGTTACGGTGCCCTTCATTCTGTTACGGTGCCCCTCATTCTGTTACGGTGCCCTTCATTCTGTTATGGTGCCCCTCATTCCATGACATACTATTATATCATTTCATCTCACAAATCTCTGTTCTGGATGAGACTAACTTTCTAACAAAAATTATGCTATTTAGACTTTGTGGAAAATGTTGACATTCCATTCAGAATTAAAGCCTAAACTGAACCTTCGAAATTGGACTTTTATGGATAAATGTCAGATTCTTCAGTGAGACTGTGAGAGCTTGTTGCTCCTCTCCCCAGGATTAGTTGAAGTGAGTCAGAGGCAGCAGTCCCATGTCTCCTGAACGTCAGACAGAGTTATAATCAAGGACACTCACCTCTCCTACCAGTTAGACTGTTATAACCAAGGACACTCACCTCTCCTACCATTCAGACTGAGTAATAACCAAGGACACTCACCTCTCCTACCAGTTAGACTGTTATAACCAAGGACACTCACCTCTCCTACCATTCAGAATGTTATAACCAAGGACACCCACCTCCCCTACCAGTTAGACAGAGTTATACCACCAAGGACACTCACCTCTCCTACCAGTTAGACAGAGTTATAACCAAGGACACTCACCTCTCCTACCATTCAGACAGAGTTATAACCAAGGACACTCACCTCTCCTACCATTCAGACTGTTATAACCAAGGACACCCACCTCCCTACCAGTCAGACTGTTATAACCAAGAACTCTCACCTCTCCTACCAGTTAGACAGAGTTATAACCAAGGACACTCACCTCTCCTACCATTCAGAAAGAGTTATAACCAAGGACACTCACCTCTCCTACCAGTTAGACTGAGTTATAACCAAGGACACTCACCTCTCCTACCATTCAGACTGAGTTATAACCAAGGACACTCACCTCTCCTACCAGTCAGACAGAGTTATAACCAAGGACACTCACCTCTCCTACCATTCAGACTGAGTTATAACCAAGGATACTCACCTCTCCTACCATTCAGACTGAGTTATAACCAAGGACACTCACCTCTCCTACCAGTCAGACAGAGTTATAACCAAGGACACTCACCTCTCCTACCAGTCAGACTGTTATAACCAAGGACACTCACCTCTCCTACCAGTTAGACAGAGTTATAACCAAGGACAATCTCTCTCCTACCAGTTAGACTGTTATAACCAAGGACACTCACCTCTCCTACCAGTCAGACAGAGTTATAACCAAGGACACTCACCTCTCCTACCAGTCAGACTGTTATAACCAAGGACACTCACCTCTCCTACCAGTTAGACAGAGTTATAACCAAGGACAATCTCTCTCCTACCAGTTAGACTGTTATAACCAAGGACACGCACCTCTCCTACCAGTTAGACTGTTATAACCAAGGACACTCACCTCTCCTACCATTCAGACTGTTATAACCAAGGATACTCACCTCTCCTACCAGTCAGACTGTTATAACCAAGGACACTCACCTCTCCTACCAGTCAGACAGAGTTATAACCAAGGACACTCACCTCTCCTACCAGTCAGACTGTTATAACCAAGGACACTCACCTCTCCTACCAGTTAGACAGAGTTATAACCAAGGACAATCTCTCTCCTACCAGTTAGACTGTTATAACCAAGGACACGCACCTCTCCTACCAGTTAGACTGTTGTAACCAAGGACACTCACCTCTCCTACCATTCAGACTGTTATAACCAAGGAAACTCACCTCTCCTACCAGTCAGACTGTTATAACCAAGGACACTCACCTCTCCTACCAGTTAGACAGAGTTATAACCAAGGACAATCTCTCTCCTACCAGTTAGACTGTTATAACCAAGGACACTCACCTCTCCTACCAGTCAGACAGAGTTATAACCAAGGACACTCACCTCTCCTACCAGTCAGACTGTTATAACCAAGGACACTCACCTCTACTACCAGTTAGACAGAGTTATAACCGAGGACAATCTCTCTCCTACCAGTTAGACTGTTATAACCAAGGACACGCACCTCTCCTACCATTCAGACTGTTATAACCAAGGATACTCACCTCTCCTACCAGTCAGACTGTTATAACCAAGGACACTCACCTCTCATACCATTCAGACTGTTATAACCAAGGAAAATCTATCTCCTACCAGTTAGACAGAGTTATAACCAAGGACACTCTCTCTCCTACCACTTAGACTGTTATAACCAAGGACACTCACCTCTCCTACCAGTTAGACAGAGTTATAACCAAGGACACTCAACTCTCCTACCAGTCAGGCTGTTATAACCAAGGACACTCACCTCTCCTACCATTCAGACTGTTATAACCAAGTACACTCACCTCTCCTACCAGTCAGACTGTTATAACCAAGGACACTCACCTATCCTACCAGTTAGACAGAGTTGTAAACAAGGACACTCACCTCTCCTACCATTCAGACTGAGTAATAACCAAGGACACTCACCTCTCCTACCATTCAGACAGAGTTATAACCAAGGACACTCATCTCTCCTACCATTCAGAAAGAGTTAAAACCAAGGACACTCACCTCTCCTACCAGTTAGACAGAGTTATAACCAAGGACACTCACCTCTCCTACCATTCAGACAGAGTTATAACCAAGGACACTCACCTCTCCTACCATTCAGACTGTTATAACCAAGGACACTCACCTCTCCTACCAGTCAGACTGAGTTATAACCAAGGACACTCACCTCTCCTACCAGTTAGACAGAGTTATAACCAAGGACACTCACCTCTCCTACCATTCAGACAGAGTTATAACCAAGGACACTCACCTCTCCTACCAGTCAGACTGTTATAACCAAGGACACTCACCTCTCCTACCAGTTAGACAGAGTTTTAACCAAGGACACTCAACTCTCCTACCATTCAGACTGTTATAACCAAGGACACTCACCTCTCCTGCCATTCAGATAGAGTTAAAACCAAGGACACTCACCTCTCCTACCATTCAGACTGTTATAACCAAGGACACTCACCTCTCCTACCAGTCAGACTGTTATTACCAAGGACACTCACCTCTCCTACCAGTTAGACAGAGTTATAACCAAGGACACTCACCTCTCCTACCAGTTAGACAGAGTTATAACCAAGGACACTCACCTCTCCTACCAGTTAGACAGAGTTATAACCAAAGACACTCACCTCTCCTACCATTCAGACAGAGTTATAACCAAGGACACTCACCTCTCCTACCATTCAGACTGTTATAACCAAGGACACCCACCTCCCCTACCAGTCAGACTGTTATAACCAAGAACTCTCACCTCTCCTACCAGTTAGACAGAGTTATAACCAAGGACACTCACCTCTCCTACCATTCAGAAAGAGTTATAACCAAGGACACTCACCTCTCCTACCAGTTAGACTGTTATAACCAAGGACACTCACCTCTCCTACCATTCAGACTGAGTAATAACCAAGGACACTCACCTCTCCTACCATTCAGACTGAGTTATAACCAAGGACACTCACCTCTCCTACCATTCAGAAAGAGTTATAACCAAGGACACTCACCTCTCCTACCAGTTAGACTGTTATAACCAAGGACACTCACCTCTCCTACCATTCAGACTGAGTTAACCAAGGACACTCACCTCTCCTACCATTCAGACTGAGTTATAACCAAGGACACTCACCTCTCCTACCATTCAGACTGAGTTATAACCAAGGATACTCACCTCTCCTACCAGTCAGACAGAGTTATAACCAAGGACACTCACCTCTCCTACCAGTCAGACTGTTATAACCAAGGACACTCACCTCTCCTACCAGTTAGACAGAGTTATAACCAAGGACAATCTCTCTCCTACCAGTTAGACTGTTATAACCAAGGACACTCACCTCTCCTACCAGTCAGACAGAGTTATAACCAAGGACACTCACCTGTCCTACCAGTCAGACTGTTATAACCAAGGACACTCACCTCTCCTACCAGTTAGACAGAGTTATAACCAAGGACAATCTCTCTCCTACCAGTTAGACTGTTTTAACCAAGGACACGCACCTCTCCTACCAGTTAGACTGTTATAACCAAGGACACTCACCTCTCCTACCATTCAGACTGTTATAACCAAGGATACTCACCTCTCCTACCAGTCAGACTGTTATAACCAAGGACACTCACCTCTCCTACCAGTCAGACAGAGTTATAACCAAGGACACTCACCTCTCCTACCAGTCAGACTGTTATAACCAAGGACACTCACCTCTCCTACCAGTTAGACAGAGTTATAACCAAGGACAATCTCTCTCCTACCAGTTAGACTGTTATAACCAAGGACACGCACCTCTCCTACCAGTTAGACTGTTATAACCAAGGACACTCACCTCTCCTACCATTCAGACTGTTATAACCAAGGATACTCACCTCTCCTACCAGTCAGACTGTTATAACCAAGGACACTCACCTCTCCTACCAGTTAGACAGAGTTATAACCAGGACAATCTCTCTCCTACCAGTTAGACTGTTATAACCAAGGACACTCACCTCTCCTACCAGTCAGACAGAGTTATAACCAAGGACACTCACCTCTCCTACCAGTCAGACTGTTATAACCAAGGACACTCACCTCTACTACCAGTTAGACAGAGTTATAACCGAGGACAATCTCTCTCCTACCAGTTAGACTGTTATAACCAAGGACACGCACCTCTCCTACCATTCAGACTGTTATAACCAAGGATACTCACCTCTCCTACCAGTCAGACTGTTATAACCAAGGACACTCACCTCTCATACCATTCAGACTGTTATAACCAAGGAAAATCTATCTCCTACCAGTTAGACAGAGTTATAACCAAGGACACTCTCTCTCCTACCACTTAGACTGTTATAACCAAGGACACTCACCTCTCCTACCAGTTAGACAGAGTTATAACCAAGGACACTCAACTCTCCTACCAGTCAGGCTGTTATAACCAAGGACACTCACCTCTCCTACCATTCAGACTGTTATAACCAAGTACACTCACCTCTCCTACCAGTCAGACTGTTATAACCAAGGACACTCACCTATCCTACCAGTTAGACAGAGTTGTAAACAAGGACACTCACCTCTCCTACCATTCAGACTGAGTTATAACCAAGGACAATCTCTCTCCTACCAGTTAGACTGTTATAACCAAGGACACTCACCTCTCCTACCAGTCAGACAGAGTTATAACCAAGGACACTCACCTCTCCTACCAGTCAGACTGTTATAACCAAGGACACTCACCTCTCCTACCAGTTAGACAGAGTTATAACCAAGGACAATCTCTCTCCTACCAGTTAGACTGTTATAACCAAGGACACGCACCTCTCCTACCAGACAGACTGTTATAACCAAGGACACTCACCTCTCCTACCATTCAGACTGTTATCAGGATACTCACCTCTCCTACCAGTCAGACTGTTATAACCAAGGACACTCACCTCTCCTACCAGTCAGACAGAGTTATAACCAAGGACACTCACCTCTCCTACCAGTCAGACTGTTATAACCAAGGACACTCACCTCTCCTACCAGTTAGACAGAGTTATAACCAAGGACAATCTCTCTCCTACCAGTTAGACTGTTATAACCAAGGACACGCACCTCTCCTACCAGTTAGACTGTTATAACCAAGGACACTCACCTCTCCTACCATTCAGACTGTTATAACCAAGGATACTCACCTCTCCTACCAGTCAGACTGTTATAACCAAGGACACTCACCTCTCCTACCAGTCAGACAGAGTTATAACCAAGGACACTCACCTCTCCTACCAGTCAGACTGTTATAACCAAGGACACTCACCTCTACTACCAGTTAGACAGAGTTATAACCGAGGACAATCTCTCTCCTACCAGTTAGACTGTTATAACCAAGGACACTCACCTCTCCTACCATTCAGACTGTTATAACCAAGGACACTCACCTCTCCTACCATTCAGACTGTTATAACCAAGGACACTCACCTCTCCTACCAGTTAGACAGAGTTATAACCAGGACAATCTCTCTCCTACCAGTTAGACTGTTATAACCAAGGACACTCACCTCTCCTACCAGTCAGACAGAGTTATAACCAAGGACACTCACCTCTCCTACCCACTGTTCAGACACTCACCTCTACTACCAGTTAGACAGAGTTATAACCGAGGACAATCTCTCTCCTACCAGTTAGACTGTTATAACCAAGGACACCACCTTCCTACCATTCAGACTGTTATAACCAAGGATACTCACCTCTCCTACCAGTCAGACTGTTATAACCAAGGACACTCACCTCTCCATACCATTCAGACTGTTATAACCAAGGAAAATCTATCTCCTACCAGTTAGACAGAGTTATAACCAAGGACACTCTCTCTCCTACCACTTAGACTGTTATAACCAAGGACACTCACCTCTCCTACCAGTTAGACAGAGTTATAACCAAGGACACTCAACTCTCCTACCAGTCAGGCTGTTATAACCAAGGACACTCACCTCTCCTACCATTCAGACTGTTATAACCAAGTACACTCACCTCTCCTACCAGTCAGACTGTTATAACCAAGGACACTCACCTATCCTACCAGTTAGACAGAGTTGTAAACAAGGACACTCACCTCTCCTACCATTCAGACTGAGTTATAACCAAGGACACTCCTACCTCTGTTATAACCAAGGACACTACCTCTCCTACCAGTCAGACAGAGTTATAACCAAGGACACTCACCTCTCCTACCAGTCAGACTGTTATAACCAAGGACACTCACCTCTCCTACCAGTTAGACAGAGTTATAACCAAGGACAATCTCTCTCCTACCAGTTAGACTGTTATAACCAAGGACACGCACCTCTCCTACCAGTCAGACTGTTATAACCAAGGACACTCACCTCTCCTACCAGTCAGACTGTTATAACCAAGGACACTCACCTCTCCTACCAGTCAGACAGAGTTATAACCAAGGACACTCACCTCTCCTACCAGTCAGACTGTTATAACCAAGGACACTCACCTCTCCTACCAGTTAGACAGAGTTATAACCAAGGACAATCTCTCTCCTACCAGTTAGACTGTTATAACCAGGACACGCACCTCTCCTACCAGTTAGACTGTTATAACCAAGGACACTCACCTCTCCTACCATTCAGACTGTTATAACCAAGGACACTCACCTCTCCTACCAGTCAGACTGTTATAACCAAGGACACTCACCTCTCCTACCAGTTCAGACAGAGTTATAACCAAGGACACTCTCTCTCCTACCACTTAGACTGTTATAACCAAGGACACTCACCTCTCCTACCAGTTCAGACAGAGTTATAACCAAGGACACACTCTCCTACCAGTCAGGCTGTTATAACCAAGGACACTCACCTCTCCTACCATTCAGACTGTTATAACCAAGTACACTCACCTCTCCTACCAGTCAGACTGTTATAACCAAGGACACTCACCTATCCTACCAGTTAGACAGAGTTGTAAACAAGGACACTCACCTCTCCTACCATTCAGACTGAGTTATAACCAAGGACAATCTCTCTCCTACCAGTTAGACTGTTATAACCAAGGACACTCACCTCTCCTACCAGTCAGACAGAGTTATAACCAAGGACACTCACCTCTCCTACCAGTCAGACTGTTATAACCAAGGACACTCACCTCTCCTACCAGTTAGACAGAGTTATAACCAAGGACAATCTCTCTCCTACCAGTTAGACTGTTATAACCAAGGACACGCACCTCTCCTACCAGTTAGACTGTTATAACCAAGGACACTCACCTCTCCTACCATTCAGACTGTTATAACCAAGGATACTCACCTCTCCTACCAGTCAGACTGTTATAACCAAGGACACTCACCTCTCCTACCAGTCAGACAGAGTTATAACCAAGGACACTCACCTCTCCTACCAGTCAGACTGTTATAACCAAGGACACTCACCTCTCCTACCAGTTAGACAGAGTTATAACCAAGGACAATCTCTCTCCTACCAGTTAGACTGTTATAACCAAGGACACGCACCTCTCCTACCAGTTAGACTGTTGTAACCAAGGACACTCACCTCTCCTACCATTCAGACTGTTATAACCAAGGATACTCACCTCTCCTACCAGTCAGACTGTTATAACCAAGGACACTCACCTCTCCTACCAGTTAGACAGAGTTATAACCAAGGACAATCTCTCTCCTACCAGTTAGACTGTTATAACCAAGGACACTCACCTCTCCTACCAGTCAGACAGAGTTATAACCAAGGACACTCACCTCTCCTACCAGTCAGACTGTTATAACCAAGGACACTCACCTCTACTACCAGTTAGACAGAGTTATAACCGAGGACAATCTCTCTCCTACCAGTTAGACTGTTATAACCAAGGACACGCACCTCTCCTACCATTCAGACTGTTATAACCAAGGATACTCACCTCTCCTACCAGTCAGACTGTTATAACCAAGGACACTCACCTCTCATACCATTCAGACTGTTATAACCAAGGAAAATCTATCTCCTACCAGTTAGACAGAGTTATAACCAAGGACACTCTCTCTCCTACCACTTAGACTGTTATAACCAAGGACACTCACCTCTCCTACCAGTTAGACAGAGTTATAACCAAGGACACTCAACTCTCCTACCAGTCAGGCTGTTATAACCAAGGACACTCACCTCTCCTACCATTCAGACTGTTATAACCAAGTACACTCACCTCTCCTACCAGTCAGACTGTTATAACCAAGGACACTCACCTCTCCTACCATTCAGACAGAGAGACACTCATCTCTCCTACCATTTAAAACCAAGGACACTCACCTCTCCTACCATTCAGACAGAGTTATAACCAAGGACACTCATCTCTCCTACCATTCAGAAAGAGTTAAAACCAAGGACACTCACCTCTCCTACCAGTTAGACAGAGTTATAACCAAGGACACTCACCTCTCCTACCATTCAGACAGAGTTATAACCAAGGACACTCACCTCTCCTACCATTCAGACTGTTATAACCAAGGACACTCACCTCTCCTACCAGTCAGACTGAGTTATAACCAAGGACACTCACCTCTCCTACCAGTTAGACAGAGTTATAACCAAGGACACTCACCTCTCCTACCATTCAGACAGAGTTATAACCAAGGACACTCACCTCTCCTACCAGTCAGACTGTTATAACCAAGGACACTCACCTCTCCTACCAGTTAGACAGAGTTTTAACCAAGGACACTCAACTCTCCTACCATTCAGACTGTTATAACCAAGGACACTCACCTCTCCTGCCATTCAGATAGAGTTAAAACCAAGGACACTCACCTCTCCTACCATTCAGACTGTTATAACCAAGGACACTCACCTCTCCTACCAGTCAGACTGTTATTACCAAGGACACTCACCTCTCCTACCAGTTAGACAGAGTTATAACCAAGGACACTCACCTCTCCTACCAGTTAGACAGAGTTATAACCAAGGACACTCACCTCTCCTACCAGTTAGACAGAGTTATAACCAAAGACACTCACCTCTCCTACCATTCAGACAGAGTTATAACCAAGGACACTCACCTCTCCTACCAGTCAGACTGTTATAACCAAGGACACTCACCTCTCCTACCAGTCAGACAGAGTTATAACCAAGGACACTCACCTCTCCTACCAGTCAGACTGTTATAACCAAGGACACTCACCTCTCCTACCAGTTAGACAGAGTTATAACCAAGGACAATCTCTCTCCTACCAGTTAGACTGTTATAACCAAGGACACGCACCTCTCCTACCAGTTAGACTGTTGTAACCAAGGACACTCACCTCTCCTACCATTCAGACTGTTATAACCAAGGATACTCACCTCTCCTACCAGTCAGACTGTTATAACCAAGGACACTCACCTCTCCTACCAGTTAGACAGAGTTATAACCAAGGACAATCTCTCTCCTACCAGTTAGACTGTTATAACCAAGGACACTCACCTCTCCTACCAGTCAGACAGAGTTATAACCAAGGACACTCACCTCTCCTACCAGTCAGACTGTTATAACCAAGGACACTCACCTCTACTACCAGTTAGACAGAGTTATAACCGAGGACAATCTCTCTCCTACCAGTTAGACTGTTATAACCAAGGACACGCACCTCTCCTACCATTCAGACTGTTATAACCAAGGATACTCACCTCTCCTACCAGTCAGACTGTTATAACCAGGACACTCACCTCTCATACCATTCAGACTGTTATAACCAAGGAAAATCTATCTCCTACCAGTTAGACAGAGTTATAACCAAGGACACTCTCTCTCCTACCACTTAGACTGTTATAACCAAGGACACTCACCTCTCCTACCAGTTAGACAGAGTTATAACCAAGGACACTCAACTCTCCTACCAGTCAGGCTGTTATAACCAAGGACACTCACCTCTCCTACCATTCAGACTGTTATAACCAAGTACACTCACCTCTCCTACCAGTCAGACTGTTATAACCAAGGACACTCATCTCTCCTACCATTCAGAAAGAGTTAAAACCAAGGACACTCACCTCTCCTACCATTCAGACAGAGTTATAACCAAGGACACTCATCTCTCCTACCATTCAGAAAGAGTTAAAACCAAGGACACTCACCTCTCCTACCAGTTAGACAGAGTTATAACCAAGGACACTCACCTCTCCTACCATTCAGACAGAGTTATAACCAAGGACACTCACCTCTCCTACCATTCAGACTGTTATAACCAAGGACACTCACCTCTCCTACCAGTCAGACTGAGTTATAACCAAGGACACTCACCTCTCCTACCAGTTAGACAGAGTTATAACCAAGGACACTCACCTCTCCTACCATTCAGACAGAGTTATAACCAAGGACACTCACCTCTCCTACCAGTCAGACTGTTATAACCAAGGACACTCACCTCTCCTACCAGTTAGACAGAGTTTTAACCAAGGACACTCAACTCTCCTACCATTCAGACTGTTATAACCAAGGACACTCACCTCTCCTGCCATTCAGATAGAGTTAAAACCAAGGACACTCACCTCTCCTACCATTCAGACTGTTATAACCAAGGACACTCACCTCTCCTACCAGTCAGACTGTTATTACCAAGGACACTCACCTCTCCTACCAGTTAGACAGAGTTATAACCAAGGACACTCACCTCTCCTACCAGTTAGACAGAGTTATAACCAAGGACACTCACCTCTCCTACCAGTTAGACAGAGTTATAACCAAAGACACTCACCTCTCCTACCATTCAGACAGAGTTATAACCAAGGACACTCACCTCTCCTACCATTCAGACTGTTATAACCAAGGACACCCACCTCCCCTACCAGTCAGACTGTTATAACCAAGAACTCTCACCTCTCCTACCAGTTAGACAGAGTTATAACCAAGGACACTCACCTCTCCTACCATTCAGAAAGAGTTATAACCAAGGACACTCACCTCTCCTACCAGTTAGACTGTTATAACCAAGGACACTCACCTCTCCTACCATTCAGACTGAGTAATAACCAAGGACACTCACCTCTCCTACCATTCAGACAGAGTTATAACCAAGGACACTCACCCCTCCTACCATTCAGAAAGAGTTATAACCAAGGACACTCACCTCTCCTACCAGTTAGACTGTTATAACCAAGGACACTCACTCTCCTACCATTCAGACTGAGTAATAACCAAGGACACCATCCTACCATTCAGACTGAGTTATAACCAAGGACACTCACCTCTCCTACCATTCAGACTGAGTTATAACCAAGGATACTCACCTCTCCTACCAGTCAGACAGAGTTATAACCAAGGACACTCACCTCTCCTACCAGTCAGACTGTTATAACCAAGGACACTCACCTCTCCTACCAGTTAGACAGAGTTATAACCAAGGACAATCTCTCTCCTACCAGTTAGACTGTTATAACCAAGGACACTCACCTCTCCTACCAGTCAGACAGAGTTATAACCAAGGACACTCACCTCTCCTACCAGTCAGACTGTTATAACCAAGGACACTCACCTCTCCTACCAGTTAGACAGAGTTATAACCAAGGACAATCTATCTCCTACCAGTTAGACTGTTATAACCAAGGACACTCACCTCTCCTACCAGTCAGACTGTTATAACCAAGGACACTCACCTCTCCTACCATTCAGACAGAGTTATAACCAAGGACACTCATCTCTCCTACCATTCAGAAAGAGTTAAAACCAAGGACACTCACCTCTCCTACCATTCAGACAGAGTTATAACCAAGGACACTCATCTCTCCTACCAGTTCAGACCAGTTAGACAGAGTTATAACCAAGGACACTCACCTCTCCTACCATTCAGACAGTTATAACCAAGGACACTCACCTCTCCTACCATTCAGACTGTTATAACCAAGGACACTCACCTCTCCTACCAGTCAGACTGAGTTATAACCAAGGACACTCACCTCTCCTACCAGTTAGACAGAGTTATAACCAAGGACACTCACCTCTCCTACCATTCAGACAGAGTTATAACCAAGGACACTCACCTCTCCTACCAGTCAGACTGTTATAACCAAGGACACTCACCTCTCCTACCAGTTAGACAGAGTTTTAACCAAGGACACAACTCTCCTACCATTCAGACTGTTATAACCAGTTCCTGCCATTCAGATGTTAAAACCAAGGACACTCACCTCTCCTACCATTCAGACTGTTATAACCAAGGACACTCACCTCTCCTACCAGTCAGACTGTTATTACCAAGGACACTCACCTCTCCTACCAGTTAGACAGAGTTATAACCAAGGACACTCACCTCTCCTACCAGTTAGACAGAGTTATAACCAAGGACACTCACCTCTCCTACCAGTTAGACAGAGTTATAACCAAAGACACTCACCTCTCCTACCATTCAGACAGAGTTATAACCAAGGACACTCACCTCTCCTACCAGTCAGACTGTTATAACCAAGGACACTCACCTCTCCTACCAGTCAGACAGAGTTATAACCAAGGACACTCACCTCTCCTACCAGTCAGACTGTTATAACCAAGGACACTCACCTCTCCTACCAGTTAGACAGAGTTATAACCAAGGACAATCTCTCTCCTACCAGTTAGACTGTTATAACCAAGGACACGCACCTCTCCTACCAGTTAGACTGTTGTAACCAAGGACACTCACCTCTCCTACCATTCAGACTGTTATAACCAAGGATACTCACCTCTCCTACCAGTCAGACTGTTATAACCAAGGACACTCACCTCTCCTACCAGTTAGACAGAGTTATAACCAAGGACAATCTCTCTCCTACCAGTTAGACTGTTATAACCAAGGACACTCACCTCTCCTACCAGTCAGACAGAGTTATAACCAAGGACACTCACCTCTCCTACCAGTCAGACTGTTATAACCAAGGACACTCACCTCTACTACCAGTTAGACAGAGTTATAACCGAGGACAATCTCTCTCCTACCAGTTAGACTGTTATAACCAAGGACACGCACCTCTCCTACCATTCAGACTGTTATAACCAAGGATACTCACCTCTCCTACCAGTCAGACTGTTATAACCAAGGACACTCACCTCTCATACCATTCAGACTGTTATAACCAAGGAAAATCTATCTCCTACCAGTTAGACAGAGTTATAACCAAGGACACTCTCTCTCCTACCACTTAGACTGTTATAACCAAGGACACTCACCTCTCCTACCAGTTAGACAGAGTTATAACCAAGGACACTCAACTCTCCTACCAGTCAGGCTGTTATAACCAAGGACACTCACCTCTCCTACCATTCAGACTGTTATAACCAAGTACACTCACCTCTCCTACCAGTCAGACAGAGTTATAACCAAGGACACTCACCTCTCCTACCATTCAGAAAGAGTTAAAACCAAGGACACTCACCTCTCCTACCATTCAGACAGAGTTATAACCAAGGACACTCATCTCTCCTACCATTCAGAAAGAGTTAAAACCAAGGACACTCACCTCTCCTACCAGTTAGACAGAGTTATAACCAAGGACACTCACCTCTCCTACCATTCAGACAGAGTTATAACCAAGGACACTCACCTCTCCTACCATTCAGACTGTTATAACCAAGGACACTCACCTCTCCTACCAGTCAGACTGAGTTATAACCAAGGACACTCACCTCTCCTACCAGTTAGACAGAGTTATAACCAAGGACACTCACCTCTCCTACCATTCAGACAGAGTTATAACCAAGGACACTCACCTCTCCTACCAGTCAGACTGTTATAACCAAGGACACTCACCTCTCCTACCAGTTAGACAGAGTTTTAACCAAGGACACTCAACTCTCCTACCATTCAGACTGTTATAACCAAGGACACTCACCTCTCCTGCCATTCAGATAGAGTTAAAACCAAGGACACTCACCTCTCCTACCATTCAGACTGTTATAACCAAGGACACTCACCTCTCCTACCAGTCAGACTGTTATTACCAAGGACACTCACCTCTCCTACCAGTTAGACAGAGTTATAACCAAGGACACTCACCTCTCCTACCAGTTAGACAGAGTTATAACCAAGGACACTCACCTCTCCTACCAGTTAGACAGAGTTATAACCAAAGACACTCACCTCTCCTACCATTCAGACAGAGTTATAACCAAGGACACTCACCTCTCCTACCATTCAGACTGTTATAACCAAGGACACCCACCTCCCTACCAGTCAGACTGTTATAACCAAGAACACTCACCTCTCCTACCAGTTAGACAGAGTTATAACCAAGGACACTCACCTCTCCTACCATTCAGAAGAGTTATAACCAAGGACACTCACCTCTCCTACCATTCAGACTGTTATAACCAAGGACACTCACCTCTCCTACCAGTTAGACAGAGTTATAACCAAGGACACTCACCTCTCCTACCAGTTAGACAGAGTTATAACCAAGGACACTCACCTCTCCTACCATTCAGACAGAGTTATAACCAAGGACACTCACCTCTCCTACCATTCAGACTGTTATAACCAAGGACACTCACCTCTCCTACCAGTTAGACAGAGTTATAACCAAGGACACTCACCTCTCCTACCATTCAGACTGTTATAACCAAGGACACTCACCTCTCCTACCATTCAGACAGAGTTATAACCAAGGACACTCACCTCTCCTACCATTCAGACTGTTATAACCAAGGACACTCACCTCTCCTACCAGTCAGACTGTTATTACCAAGGACACTCACCTCTCCTACCAGTTAGACAGAGTTATAACCAAGGACACTCACCTCTCCTACCAGTTAGACAGAGTTATAACCAAGGACACTCACCTATCCTACCAGTTAGACAGAGTTGTAAACAAGGACACTCACCTCTCCTACCATTCAGACTGAGTAATAACCAAGGACACTCACCTCTCCTACCATTCAGACAGAGTTATAACCAAGGACACTCACCTCTCCCTACCAGTCAGACTGTTATAACCAAGAACACTCACCTCTCCTACCAGTTAGACAGAGTTATAACCAAGGACACTCACCTCTCCTACCATTCAGAAAGAGTTATAACCAAGGACACTCACCTCTCCTACCAGTTAGACTGTTATAACCAAGGACACTCACCTCTCCTACCATTCAGACTGAGTAATAACCAAGGACACTCACCTCTCCTACCATTCAGACAGAGTTATAACCAAGGACACTCACCCCTCCTACCATTCAGAAAGAGTTATAACCAAGGACACTCACCTCTCCTACCAGTTAGACTGTTATAACCAAGGACACTCACCTCTCCTACCATTCAGACTGAGTAATAACCAAGGACACTCACCTCTCCTACCATTCAGACTGAGTTATAACCAAGGACACTCACCTCTCCTACCAGTCAGACAGAGTTATAACCAAGGACACTCACCTCTCCTACCATTCAGACTGAGTTATAACCAAGGACACTCACCTCTCCTACCAGTCAGACTGTTATAACCAAGGACACTCACCTCTCCTACCAGTTAGACAGAGTTATAACCAAGGACAATCTCTCTCCTACCAGTTAGACTGTTATAACCAAGGACACTCACCTCTCCTACCAGTCAGACAGAGTTATAACCAAGGACACTCACCTCTCCTACCAGTCAGACTGTTATAATAAGGACACTCACCTCTCCTACCAGTTAGACAGAGTTATAACCAAGGACAATCTCTCTCCTACCAGTTAGACTGTTATAACCAAGGACACGCACCTCTCCTACCAGTTAGACTGTTATAACCAAGGACACTCACCTCTCCTACCATTCAGACAGAGTTATAACCATTCAGAAAGAGTTAAAACCAAGGACACTCACCTCTCCTACCATTCAGACAGTTATAACCAAGGACACTCATCTCTCCTACCATTCAGAAAGAGTTAAAACCAAGGACACTCACCTCTCCTACCAGTTAGACAGAGTTATAACCAAGGACACTCACCTCTCCTACCATTCAGACAGAGTTATAACCAAGGACAATCACCTCTCCTACCATTCAGACTGTTATAACCAAGGACACTCACCTCTCCTACCAGTCAGACTGAGTTATAACCAAGGACACTCACCTCTCCTACCAGTTAGACAGAGTTATAACCAAGGACACTCACCTCTCCTACCATTCAGATAGAGTTATAACCAAGGACACTCACCTCTCCTACCAGTCAGACTGTTATAACCAAGGACACTCACCTCTCCTACCAGTTAGACAGAGTTTTAACCAAGGACACTCAACTCTCCTACCATTCAGACTGTTATAACCAAGGACACTCACCTCTCCTGCCATTCAGATAGAGTTAAAACCAGACACTCACCTCTCCTACCATTCAGACTGTTATAACCAAGGACACTCACCTCTCCTACCAGTCAGACTGTTATAACCAAGAACACTCACCTCTCCTACCAGTTAGACAGAGTTATAACCAAGGACACTCACCTCTCCTACCAGTTAGACAGAGTTATAACCAAGGACACTCACCTCTCCTACCAGTTAGACAGAGTTATAACCAAAGACACTCACCTCTCCTACCATTCAGACAGAGTTATAACCAAGGACACTCACCTCTCCTACCAGTCAGACTGTTATAACCAAGGACACTCACCTCTCCTACCAGTCAGACAGAGTTATAACCAAGGACACTCACCTCTCCTACCAGTCAGACTGTTATAACCAAGGACACTCACCTCTCCTACCAGTTAGACAGAGTTATAACCAAGGACAATCTCTCTCCTACCAGTTAGACTGTTATAACCAAGGACACGCACCTCTCCTACCAGTTAGACTGTTGTAACCAAGGACACTCACCTCTCCTACCATTCAGACTGTTATAACCAAGGATACTCACCTCTCCTACCAGTCAGACTGTTATAACCAAGGACACTCACCTCTCCTACCAGTTAGACAGAGTTATAACCAAGGACAATCTCTCTCCTACCAGTTAGACTGTTATAACCAAGGACACTCACCTCTCCTACCAGTCAGACAGAGTTATAACCAAGGACACTCACCTCTCCTACCAGTCAGACTGTTATAACCAAGGACACTCACCTCTACTACCAGTTAGACAGAGTTATAACCGAGGACAATCTCTCTCCTACCAGTTAGACTGTTATAACCAAGGACACGCACCTCTCCTACCATTCAGACTGTTATAACCAAGGATACTCACCTCTCCTACCAGTCAGACTGTTATAACCAAGGACACTCACCTCTCATACCATTCAGACTGTTATAACCAAGGAAAATCTATCTCCTACCAGTTAGACAGAGTTATAACCAAGGACACTCTCTCTCCTACCACTTAGACTGTTATAACCAAGGACACTCACCTCTCCTACCAGTTAGACAGAGTTATAACCAAGGACACTCAACTCTCCTACCAGTCAGGCTGTTATAACCAAGGACACTCACCTCTCCTACCATTCAGACTGTTATAACCAAGTACACTCACCTCTCCTACCAGTCAGACTGTTATAACCAAGGACACTCATCTCTCCTACCATTCAGAAAGAGTTAAAACCAAGGACACTCACCTCTCCTACCAGTTAGACAGAGTTATAACCAAGGACACTCATCTCTCCTACCATTCAGAAAGAGTTAAAACCAAGGACACTCACCTCTCCTACCAGTTAGACAGAGTTATAACCAAGGACACTCACCTCTCCTACCATTCAGACAGAGTTATAACCAAGGACACTCACCTCTCCTACCATTCAGACTGTTATAACCAAGGACACTCACCTCTCCTACCAGTCAGACTGAGTTATAACCAAGGACACTCACCTCTCCTACCAGTTAGACAGAGTTATAACCAAGGACACTCACCTCTCCTACCATTCAGACAGAGTTATAACCAAGGACACTCACCTCTCCTACCAGTCAGACTGTTATAACCAAGGACACTCACCTCTCCTACCAGTTAGACAGAGTTTTAACCAAGGACACTCAACTCTCCTACCATTCAGACTGTTATAACCAAGGACACTCACCTCTCCTGCCATTCAGATAGAGTTAAAACCAAGGACACTCACCTCTCCTACCATTCAGACTGTTATAACCAAGGACACTCACCTCTCCTACCAGTCAGACTGTTATTACCAAGGACACTCACCTCTCCTACCAGTTAGACAGAGTTATAACCAAGGACACTCACCTCTCCTACCAGTTAGACAGAGTTATAACCAAGGACACTCACCTCTCCTACCAGTTAGACAGAGTTATAACCAAAGACACTCACCTCTCCTACCATTCAGACAGAGTTATAACCAAGGACACTCACCTCTCCTACCATTCAGACTGTTATAACCAAGGACACCCACCTCCCCTACCAGTCAGACTGTTATAACCAAGAACTCTCACCTCTCCTACCAGTTAGACAGAGTTATAACCAAGGACACTCACCTCTCCTACCATTCAGAAAGAGTTATAACCAAGGACACTCACCTCTCCTACCAGTTAGACTGTTATAACCAAGGACACTCACCTCTCCTACCAGTTCAGACTGAGTTATAACCAAGGACACTCACCTCTCCTACCATTCAGACAGAGTTATAACCAAGGACACTCACCTCTCCTACCATTCAGACAGAGTTATAACCAAGGACACTCACCTCTCCTACCAGTTAGACTGTTATAACCAAGGACACTCACCTCTCCTACCATTCAGACTGAGTATAACCAAGGACACTCACCTCTCCTACCATTCAGACTGAGTTATAACCAAGGACACTCACCTCTCCTACCATTCAGACTGAGTTATAACCAAGGATACTCACCTCTCCTACCAGTCAGACAGAGTTATAACCAAGGACACTCACCTCTCCTACCAGTCAGACTGTTATAACCAAGGACACTCACCTCTCCTACCAGTTAGACAGAGTTATAACCAAGGACAATCTCTCTCCTACCAGTTAGACTGTTATAACCAAGGACACTCACCTCTCCTACCAGTCAGACAGAGTTATAACCAAGGACACTCACCTCTCCTACCAGTCAGACTGTTATAACCAAGGACACTCACCTCTCCTACCAGTTAGACAGAGTTATAACCAGACAATCTCTCTCCTACCAGTTAGACTGTTATAACCAAGGACACGCACCTCTCCTACCAGTTAGACTGTTATAACCAAGGACACTCACCTCTCCTACCATTCAGACTGTTATAACCAAGGATACTCACCTCTCCTACCAGTCAGACTGTTATAACCAAGGACACTCACCTCTCCTACCAGTCAGACAGAGTTATAACCAAGGACACTCACCTCTCCTACCAGTCAGACTGTTATAACCAAGGACACTCACCTCTCCTACCAGTTAGACAGAGTTATAACCAAGGACAATCTCTCTCCTACCAGTTAGACTGTTATAACCAAGGACACACACCTCTCCTACCAGTTAGACTGTTATAACCAAGGACACTCACCTCTCCTACCATTCAGACTGTTATAACCAAGGATACTCACCTCTCCTACCAGTCAGACTGTTATAACCAAGGACACTCACCTCTCCTACCAGTTAGACAGAGTTATAACCAAGGACAATCTCTCTCCTACCAGTTAGACTGTTATAACCAAGGACACTCACCTCTCCTACCAGTCAGACAGAGTTATAACCAAGGACACTCACCTCTCCTACCAGTCAGACTGTTATAACCAAGGACACTCACCTCTACTACCAGTTAGACAGAGTTATAACCGAGGACAATCTCTCTCCTACCAGTTAGACTGTTATAACCAAGGACACGCACCTCTCCTACCATTCAGACTGTTATAACCAAGGATACTCACCTCTCCTACCAGTCAGACTGTTATAACCAAGGACACTCACCTCTCATACCATTCAGACTGTTATAACCAAGGAAAATCTATCTCCTACCAGTTAGACAGAGTTATAACCAAGGACACTCTCTCTCCTACCACTTAGACTGTTATAACCAAGGACACTCACCTCTCCTACCAGTTAGACAGAGTTATAACCAAGGACACTCAACTCTCCTACCAATCAGGCTGTTATAACCAAGGACACTCACCTCTCCTACCATTCAGACTGTTATAACCAAGTACACTCACCTCTCCTACCAGTCAGACTGTTATAACCAAGGACACTCACCTATCCTACCAGTTAGACAGAGTTGTAAACAAGGACACTCACCTCTCCTACCATTCAGACTGAGTAATAACCAAGGACACTCATCTCTCCTACCATTCAGAAAGAGTTAAAACCAAGGACACTCACCTCTCCTACCAGTTAGACAGAGTTATAACCAAGGACACTCACCTCTCCTACCATTCAGACAGAGTTATAACCAAGGACACTCACCTCTCCTACCATTCAGACTGTTATAACCAAGGACACTCACCTCTCCTACCAGTCAGACTGAGTTATAACCAAGGACACTCACCTCTCCTACCAGTTAGACAGAGTTATAACCAAGGACACTCACCTCTCCTACCATTCAGACAGAGTTATAACCAAGGACTCTCACCTCTCCTACCAGTCAGACTGTTATAACCAAGGACACTCACCTCTCCTACCAGTTAGACAGAGTTTTAACCAAGGACACTCAACTCTCCTACCATTCAGACTGTTATAACCAAGGACACTCACCTCCTGCCATTCAGATAGAGTTAAAACCAAGGACACTCACCTCTCCTACCATTCAGACTGTTATAACCAAGGACACTCACCTCTCCTACCAGTCAGACTGTTATTACCAAGGACACTCACCTCTCCTACCAGTTAGACAGAGTTATAACCAAGGACACTCACCTCCTACCAGTTAGACAGAGTTATAACCAAAGACACTCACCTCTCCTACCATTCAGACAGAGTTATAACCAAGGACACTCACCTCTCCTACCATTCAGACTGTTATAACCAAGGACACCCACCTCCCCTACCAGTCAGACTGTTATAACCAAGAACTCTCACCTCTCCTACCAGTTAGACAGAGTTATAACCAAGGACACTCACCTCTCCTACCATTCAGAAAGAGTTATAACCAAGGACACTCACCTCTCCTACCATTCAGAATGTTATAACCAAGGACACCCACCTCCCCTACCAGTTAGACAGAGTTATAACCAAGGACACTCACCTCTCCTACCAGTTAGACAGAGTTATAACCAAGGACACTCACCTCTCCTACCATTCAGACAGAGTTATAACCAAGGACACTCACCTCTCCTACCATTCAGACTGTTATAACCAAGGACACCCACCTCCCCTACCAGTCAGACTGTTATAACCAAGAACTCTCACCTCTCCTACCAGTTAGACAGAGTTATAACCAAGGACACTCACCTCTCCTACCATTCAGAAAGAGTTATAACCAAGGACACTCACCTCTCCTACCATTCAGAATGTTATAACCAAGGACACCCACCTCCCCTACCAGTTAGACAGAGTTATAACCAAGGACACTCACCTCTCCTACCATTCAGAAAGAGTTATAACCAAGGACACTCACCTCTCCTACCATTCAGACTGTTATAACCAAGGACACTCACCTCTCCTACCAGTTAGACAGAGTTATAACTAAGGACACCCACCTCCCTACCAGTCAGACTGTTATAACCAAGGACACCCACCTCCCCTACCAGTCAGACTGTTATAACCATGACACTCACCTCTCCTACCAGTCAGACTGTTATAACCAAGGACACTCACCTCTCCTACCAGTTAGACAGAGTTGTAACCAAGGATACTCACCTCTCCTACCATTCAGACAGAGTTATAACCAAGGACACCCACCTCCCCCTACCAGTCAGACTACCAGTCAGACTG
>NW_024609475.1:0-80000 GCF_018296145.1 Oncorhynchus tshawytscha
CCGCCACCAGTTACCATACAGTTCGCCACCAGACGCCACCAGTTACCGCCACCAGTTACCGCCTGGTTACCGCACCCGCCACCAGTTACCCGCCACCAGTTACCCGCCACAGTTACCCGCCACCAGTTACCGCCACCAGTTACCAGCCACCAGTTACCGCCACCAGCTGGCCACCAGTTGCGCCACCAGTTACCCCCGCCACCAGTTACCCGCCACCAGTTACCCGCCACCAGTTACCAGCCACCAGTTACCAGCCACCAGTTACCCGCCACCACCAGTTACCAGCCAAATGGTACCCTTCACAGTTACTGGCCAGTTACCAGCCACCAGCTACCAGCCACCAGCTGACCATACCAGCCACCAGTTGTACCAGTTACCAGCCACCAGTTACCAGCCACCAGTTACCAGCCAAATGGTGCTAGATTCTGGCATTGGCTGGTAAGTAATATTATTCTTACTGGCCACATTGGCGGGTGGTCAACAGCATTTGGGAACAGTTAAATATGTTTTATCAAAGCCCACATGTAAAAAAAAAAAAAAAAAAGAACATTAAAAAATATATATATATTTGAGTGTGAATGTGTGTGTGTCATCTCAATACCACCATGCTGAAAGCAGGGTAACAGTGTTTTCTGTGATGTATCTAACCCTAACCCTTTAAGAGAGAATCTCAATACCACCATGCTGAAAGCGTAATGATTATATAAGGATATGCTATAGACTGTGTGGTGTATTGTGGATATGTTATAGACTGTGTGGTGTATTGTGGATATATTATAGACTGTGTGGTGTATTGTGGATATATTATAGACTGTGTGGTGTATTGTGGATATATTATAGACTGTGTGGTGTATTGTGGATATATTATAGACTGTGTGGTGTATTGTGGATATATTATAGACTGTGTGGTGTATTGTGGATATATTATAGACTGTGTGGTGTATTGTGGATATGTTATAGACTGTGGTATATTGTGGATATATTATAGACTGTGTGGTGTATTGTGTTCATAGTGGATATATTATAGACTGTGTGGTGTATTGTGGATATGTTATAGACTGTGTGGTGTATTGTGGATATATTATAGACTGTGTGGTGTATTGTGTTCATAGTGGATATGTTATAGACTGTGTGGTGTATTGTGGATATATTATAGACTGTGTGGTGTATTGTGTTCATAGTGGATATGTTATAGACTGTGTGGTGTATTGTGTTCATAGTGGATATATTTTAGACTGTGTGGTGTATTGTGTTCATAGTGGATATATTATAGACTGCGTGGTGTATTGTGGATATATTATAGACTGTGGTGTATTGTGTTCATAGTGGATATGTTATAGACTGTGTGGTGTATTGTGTTCATAGTGGATATATTATAGACTGTGTGGTGTATTGTGTTCATAGTGGATATATTATAGACTGTGTGGTGTATTGTGTTCATAGTGGATATGTTATAGACTGTGTGGTGTATTGTGTTCATAGTGGATATATTTATACTATGAGGTGTATTGTGTTCATAGTGGATATGTTATACTATGAGGTGTATTGTGTTCATAGTGGATATGTTATACTATGAGGTGTATTGTGTTCATAGTGGATATGTTATACTATGAGGTGTATTGTGTTCATAGTGGATATGTTATAGACTGTGTGGTGTATTGTGTTCATAGTGGATATATTATAGACTGTGTGGTGTATTGTGTTCATAGTGGATATGTTATAGACTGTGTGGTGTATTGTGTTCATAGTGGATATGTTATACTATGAGGTGTATTGTGTTCATAGTGGATATGTTACTACTATGTGGTGTATTGTGTTCATAGTGGATATGTTCATTTATACTATGAGGTGTATTGTGTTCATAGTGGATATGTTTCCCTATGTGGTCCGTCAGTTCCTAGTATATGTTATACATGAGTGTATTGTGTTCATAGTGATATGTTATAATGAGGTGTATTGTGTTCATAGTGGATATGTTATACTATGAGGTGTGTTGTAGCTGTTTGCAGGCAGAATGTTTCAGTGGTTCTAGTCTGGTACTGAAACTCTCCTCCTGACTCTCAGCTTCTCTGTGAATTCAGCCTGCACCAACACAAGAGGAAAGCCATTGTCAGTTTGATAATTACTCATTATTTACCACGAGTGTTTCAACGCTGTCATCCAAAAGACCATTGTATCCCCTGGCTCCGTGTATTCCCCTGGCTCCGTGTATTCCCCCTGGTCAGTCAGTGTGTATTCCCCCTGGCTCCGTGTATTCCCCCTGGCTCGTGTATTCCCCGCCTGGCTCCGTGTATTCCCCCCTGTCGTGTATTCCCCCTGGCTCCGTGTATTCCCCCCTGGCAGTCAGTATTCCCCCTGGTCGTGTAGCCATTCCCCCTGGTCAGTCAGTGTGTAGTTCCCCCTGGTCGTGTATGTCAGTAAGCGTGCCAGTCAGCGTGTCAGTCAGTCAGTCAGTGTGTCAGTCAGTCAGTATACAACATAGTCAGTCAGTCAGTCAGTCAGTCAGTCAGTCAGTGTGTCAGTATACAACAGTGTGTCAGTCAGTCAGTCAGTGTGTCAGTATACAACATAGTCAGTCAGTCAGTGTGTCAGTATACAACATAGTCAGTATGTCAGTCAGTATACCACATAGACAGTCAGTCAGTCAGTCAGTATACAACATAGACAGTCAGTGTGTGTCAACATAGACAGTCAGTCAGTCAGTCAGTGTGTCAGTATACAACATAGTCAGTCAGTCAGTCAGTATACAACATAGACAGTCAGTGTGTCAGTCATGTCAGTCATGTGTCAGTCAGTGTAAGTATGTGCCAGTCAGTATGCCAGTCAGTGTGTCAGTGTGTCAGTCAGTGTGTCAGTCAGTGTGTCAGTATACAACATGTCAGTCAGTATGTCAGTAAGTGTGTCCCAGTCAGTGTGTCAGTCAGTGTGTCAGTCGGTGTGTGTGTCAGTCAGTGTGTCAGTCAGTGTGTCGGTATACAACATAGTCAGTCAGTATGCCAGTGTGTCAGTCAGTCAGTCAGTATGCCAGTCAGTATGATCTAACCAGTCAGTATGGCATGTCTATGGCAGTCAGTATATGCCAGTCAACATAGACCAGTCAGTCAGTATGTCCAGTATGTCCCAGTCAGTATACAACATAGACAGTCAGTCAGTATGTCAGTCAGTATACAGACATAGTATGTCAGTCAGTATACAGTATAGACAGTCAGTCAGTATACAACATAGACATAGTCAGTCAGTATGTGTCAGTCAGTATACAACATAGACAGTCAGTCAGTATGTCAGTCAGTATACAACATAGACAGTCAGTCAGTATGTCAGTCAGTATACAACATAGACAGTCAGTCAGTATGTCAGTCAGTATACAACATAGACAGTCAGTCGGTAGTATGTCAGTCAGTATACAACATAGACAGTCAGTCAGGTATGTCCCGGTCGTATACAGCATAGACGGTCAGTCAGTATGTCAGTCGGTATACAACATAGACAGTCAGTCAGTATGTCAGTCAGTATACAACATAGACAGTCAGTCAGTATGTCAGTCAGTATACAACATAGACAGTCCAGTCAGTATGTCAGTCAGTATACAACATGGGCAGTCAGTCAGTATGTCAGTCAGTATACAACATAGACAGTCAGTCAGTATGTCAGTCAGTATACAACATAGACAGTCAGTCAGTATGTCAGTCAGTATACAACATAGACAGTCAGTCAGTATGTCCAGTCCGGTATACAACATAGACGGTCAGTCAGTATGGTCAGTCAGTATACAACATAGACAGTCAGTCAGTATGTCGGTCAGTCATAGCCACAACATAGACAGTCAGTCAGTATGTCAGTAGTCAGTATACAACAGTAGACAGTCAGTCAGTATGTCAGTCAGTATACAACATAGACAGTCAGTGTGTCAGTATGCAACATAGACAGTCAGTCAGTATGTCAGTAAGTATACAACATAGTCACAGTCAGTCAGTATGTCAGTCAGTATACAACATAGACAGTCAGTCAGTATGTCAGTCAGTATCCAACATAGACAGTCAGTCAGTATGTCAGTCAGTATACAACATAGACAGTCAGTCAGTATGTCAGTCAGTATACAACATAGACAGTCAGTCAGTATGTCCAGTAAGTATGTCAGTCAGTGTCACAACATAGTGTGTCAGTCAGTATGTCAGTCAGTATACAACATAGTGTCAGTCAGTATGTCAGTCAGTATACAACATAGACAGTCAGTCCAGTATGTCAGTCAGTATACAACATAGACAGTCAGTCAGTATGTCAGTCGGTATCATCCAAGTCAGTGTGTCAGTATACAACATAGACAGTCAGTCAGTATGTCAGTCAGTGTGTCAGTCAGTATACAGTCGGTATGTCGGTCAGTATGTCAGTATAGACAGTGTCAGTATGTCAGTCAGTATACAACATAGACAGTCAGTCAGTATGTCAGTCAGTATACAACATAGACAGTCAGTGTGTCAGTATGTCAGTCAGTATACAACATAGACAGTCAGTCAGTATGTGTCAGTATACAACATAGAGTCGGTATGTCAGTCAGTATCATAGACAGTCAGTCAGTATGGCATACAGTCAGTCATACAAACAGTCAGTCAGTATGTCAGTATGTCAGTCAGTATACAACATAGACAGTCAGTCAGTATGTCAGTCAGTATACAACATAGACAGTCAGTCAGTATGTCAGTATGTCAGTCAGTATACAACATAGACAGTCAGTCAGTATGTCAGTCAGTATACAACATAGACAGTCAGTCAGTATGTCAGTCAGTATACAACATAGACAGTATGTCAGTCAGTATACAACATAGACAGTCAGTCAGTATGTCAGTCAGTATACAACATAGACAGTCAGTCAGTATGTCAGTCAGTATACAACATAGACAGTCAGTCAGTATGTCAGTATGTCAGTCAGTATACAACATAGACAGTCAGTCAGTATGTCAGTATGTCAGTCAGTATACAACATAGACAGTCAGTCAGTATGACAGTCAGTCAGTATGTCAGTCAGTATACAACATAGACAGTCAGTCAGTATGTCAGTCAGTATACAACATAGACAGTCAGTCAGTATGTCAGTCAGTATACAACATAGACAGTCAGTCAGTATGTCAGTCAGTATACAACATAGACAGTCAGTCAGTATGTCAGTCAGTATACAACATAGACAGTCAGTCAGTATGTCAGTCAGTATACAACATAGACAGTCAGTCAGTATGCCAGTGGGTGGGTGATTCGGTCACAATAATCAAATTCAACTATGCGAAACACCCAGAATACATGAGGTTGTTTATTTCAATAAAAACTACACAACAAAAGCTTTAAAGGATTCAGATTCATCATGAAATCCTACCTGTAGGGTTCCCAGCATCTCTTTGGTCATGTCTCCCAGCACGTCTTTGACATCCTGAACGTTGTATCCTTCCAACCCTGTAGCCTTGTTCTCCTGCTCCTGCTCCAGAGCTGTTTCACCTGGTACCTCTCCATCCTCCTCCTGGCTGGTCCTCTGTCCCTGGGTCAACAGAACCCCACCTATCAGACAGGCTGGTCCTCTGTGTCAACAGAACACCACCTATCAGACAGGCTGGTCCTCTGTGTCAACAGAACACCACCTATCAGACAGGCTGGTCCTCTGTGTCAACAGAACACCACCTATCAGACAGGCTGGTCCTCTGTCCCTGTCAACAGGAACACCACCTATCAGACAGGCTGGTCCTCTGTCCCTGGGTCAACAGAACACCACCTATCAGACAGGCTGGTCCTCTGTCCCTGGGTCAACAGAACACCACCTATCAGACAGGCTGGTCCTCTGTCCCTGGGTCAACAGAACACCACCTATCAGACAGGCTGGTCCTCTGTCCCTGGGGTCAACAGAACACCACCTATCAGACAGGCTGGTCCTCTGTCCCTGGGTCAACAGAACACCACCTATCAGACAGGCTGGTCCTCTGTCCTGGGTCAACAGAACACCACCTATCAGACAGGCTGGTCCTCTGTCCCTGGGTCAACAGAACACCACCTATCAGACAGGCTGGTCCTCTGTCCCTGGGTCAACAGAACACCACCTATCAGACAGGCTGGTCCTCTGTCCTGGGTCAACAGAACACCACCTATCAGACAGGCTGGTCCTCTGTGGGTCAACAGAACACCACCTATCAGACAGGCTGGTCCTCTGTCCCTGGGTCAACAGAACACCACCTATCAGACAGGCTGGTCCTGTCCCTGGGTCAACAGAACACCACCTATCAGACAGGCTGGTCCTCTGTCCCTGTCCTCTGGTCAACAGAACACCACCTATCAGACAGGCTGGTCCTCTGTCAGACCTGGGTCAACAGAACCCCACCTATCAGACAGGCTGGTCCTCTGTCCCTGGGTCAACAGAACCCCACCTATCAGACAGGCTGGTCCTCTGTCCTGGGTCAACAGAACCCCACCTATCAGACAGGCTGGTCCTCTGTCCCTGGGTCAACAGAACACCACCTATCAGACAGGCTGGTCCTCTGTCCCTGGGTCAACAGAACCCCACCTATCAGACAGGCTGGTCCTCTGTCCCTGGGTCAACAGAACACCACCTATCAGACAGGCTGGTCCTCTGTCCCTGGGTCAACAGAACCCACCTATCAGACAGGCTGGTCCTCTGTCCCTGGGTCAGCAGAACCCCACCTATCAGACAGGCTGGTCCTCCCTGGGTCAACAGAACCCCACCTATCAGACAGGCTGGTCCTCTGTCCCTGGGTCAACAGAACCCCACCTATCAGACAGGCTGGTCCTCTGTCCCTGGGTCAACAGAACCCCACCCATCAGACAGGCTGGTCCTCTGTCCCTGGGTCAACAGAACCCCACCTATCAGACAGGCTGGTCCTCTGTCCCTGGGTCAGTATCAGACATTCTGTTGCTACATGTTCAAATCAACTGTTATGGTATTTAACTACAATCTCCACCATCAGACATTCTGTTGCTACATGTTCAAATCACACCGTTATGGTATTTAACTACAATCTCCTACCATTACATTCTGTTCTGTCCATGTTCAAATCAACCGTTATGGTATTTAACTACAATCTCCTACCATTACATTCTGTTCCCATGTTCAAATCAACCGTTACCTATTTAACACAATCTCCTACCTGTACATTCTGTTGCTACATGTTCAAATCAACAGGCGTTATGGTATTTAACTACAATCTCCTACCCTTACATTCTGTTGCTACATGTTCAAATCAACCGTTATGGTATGTACTAGTAGTAGTGGTAACACATTGATCCAGTCATAAAAGTCAAGCTTCAGTTCTCAGTGAAGAGGTCTTCAACAGTGTGACAGCACCCACCTGTGGTCTTATGGGAAATAGCAGAATCACTGACTTGGAATAGGAGTTTTGGAATACAGTGACACTAACTCAGAAATAATCCACAATAATACAATATGTACTATTTATTAATCTACTTGTCTTTTAAATCCAGATAGTACAAGAAAATATAAAAACATCAGCTGCTGAGCAGTAACCTAAGCAGAGCCCATGGTAAAGTCAATTATCAGTACCTCTTCCTGCTGTTCAATCAGGAGTAATGGTATTTCATCAATCTCCTACAGTACAGTTCTGTTCCTGCTGTTCAAATCAGGACCGTAATGAGGTAGTCTTCAGTAGTCTCCTACAGTACCTCTTCCTGCTGTTCAACAGGAGTCATGTAATGAAAGTAGTCTTCAGTAGTCCTACATTACATTACCTCTTCCTGCTGTTCAACAGGAGTAATGAGGTTGTCATCAGTAGTCCCACAGTACCTCTTCCTGCTGTTCAATCAGGAGGCATGTAATGGAGGTAGTCATCAGTAGTCCTAACACATTGACAGTACCTCTTCCTGCTTCAGGAGTCATGTAATGAGGTAGTCATCAGTAGTCCTACAGCACCCAGTACCTCTTCCTGCTGTTCAATAGGAGTCAATGACTTGGAATAGTAGTTTTGGAATAGGAGTGACACTTCCTGCTGAAATAATCACAATAATACAATAGTACTATTTATTAATCCTACAGTCTTTTTCCAGATGTTCAACAAAAGTCATGTGTGAGGTAACCTAAGCAGAGCCCTAAAGTACATTATAGTACCTCTTCCTGCTGTTCAACAGGAGTAATGAGGTTGTCATCAGTAGTCCTACAGTACAGTACCTCTTCCTGCTGTTCAACAGGAGTCATGTAATGAGGTAGTCTTCAGTAGTCCTACAATACAGTATAGTACCTCTTTCTGCTGTTCAACAGGAGTCATGTAATGAGGTAGTCATCAGTAGTCCTACAGTACAGTACCTCTTCCTGCTGTTCAACAGGAGTCATGTAATGAGGTAGTCATCAGTAGTCCTACAGTACAGTACCTCTTTCTGCTGTTCAACAGGAGTCATGTAATGAGGTAGTCTTCATAGTCCTACAATACAGTATAGTACCTCTTCCTGCTGTTCAACAGGAGTCATGTAATGAGGTAGTCTTCAGTAGTCCTACAATACAGTATAGTACCTCTTCCTGCTGTTCAACAGGAGTAATGAGGTTGTCATCAGTAGTTACCTCTTCCTGCTGTTAACAGGAGTCATGTAATGAGTAGTCCTACAGTACAGTACAGTACCTCTTCCTGCTGTTCAACAGGAGTCATGTAATGGAGGTAGTCATCAGTATTCATGCACTTCTTCCAACGGGGCTACAAAGTCTGCTGAGCTGATCACCTCTATGGTCCTCTGGAATACAGTTAGTCAGGAAACAGAGGTTGTAGTCTCACCCATGATCTTACAGTAGAATATGTTGGATGTTTGCCTTCACATTTGTGAATATATTAAGAAAATGATCATATTAACTGGTAACAGACCTTGTAAAGATATCAATGGGAAATCAAACAGACTCATTCATTATAGCTCCAAACTGTCAGGGATTAATCACTATACTACAGCTCGATCTGGAAATGATGAGTAGTTTATTATGTCACATCCTGGAACGTTGCAGCTCCTAGAAAAAGAGCTCTGGTTGAACAAATCAATTAGACTCCATAATGCTGTGCACTGATGTTATTATAGACTCCATACATGCTGTGATAATGAGATCTAATGTTATTATAGACTCCATACATGCTGTGATAATGAGATCTAATGTTATTATAGACTCCATACATGCTGTGATAATGAGATCTAATGTTATTATAGGCTCCATACATGCTGTGATAATGAGATCTAATGTTATTATAGGCTACATACATGCTGTGATAATGAGATCTAATGTTATTATAGACTCCATACATGCTGTGATAATGAGATGCTAATGTTATGTTATAGACTCCATACATGCTGTGATAATGAGATCTAATGTTATTATAGACTCCATACATGCTGTGATAGACTCCATACATGTGTGAGATCTAATGTTATTATAGACTCCATACATGCTGTGATAATGAGATCTAATGTTATTATAGACTCCATACATGCTGTGATAATGAGATCTAATGTTATTATAGACTCCATACATGCTGTGATAATGAGATCTAATGTTATTATAGACTCCATACATGCTGTGATAATGAGATCTAATGTTATTATAGGCTCCATACATGCTGTGAGATAATGTTATTATAGACTCCATACATCTAATGATCTAATGTTATTATAGGCTCCATACATGCTGTGATAATGAGATCTAATGTTATTATAGACTCCATACATGCTGTGATAATGAGATCTAATGTTATTATAGACTCCATACATGCTGTGATAATGAGATCTAATGTTATTATAGGCTCCATACATGCTGTGATAATGAGATCTAATGTTATTATAGACTCCATACATGCTGTGATAATGAGATCTAATGTTATTATAGACTCCATACATGCTGTGATAATGAGATCTAATGTTATTATAGACTCCATACATGCTGTGATAATGAGATCTAGATCTAGACAGAGAGGACAGACAAATTATCTCCTGATGGTGAGTTAGACAGAGATGACAGATAAATGGTTAGGGACAATGACAGGAAAGGACTCTTTATGGTCACTGCCCTTCCAAGTTACTCACTAGCTTCCTTAAGTAAACCTCAACATACATACGGACACAATGACGCAGGCAGTCTCACCTTCTTCCCAAGGAGCAGCTCCTCTCTAGGTTGGCTGAAGAGAAACTCATAGAGTTGGTAGTTCTGAAAGAGACTATAGTAAAACAGGTGAACCAAGATAAGTAACCAACAGACCAGAACTTCAACATCCCCTATGAGGGTCACTGCTCTGAATGGATTATCACCAGGTAAGTAAGGACAGTGTTCATGTGATATTAATCATGTAGGCCTTACTAAAAAAGGATAATAGAGAAGAGTCTTGCTACCTGCACTTCAGGTAGTCAGTGATGGACATGGCCTGCTCAGCATCAAACAGTGAGTCAACCTCTGGAGAAGGAGACTGGCGCGTTCCTGATATCATCTTGGCAAACTCATTCAGGTTATCAACAAACGGCATCTGCTTCTCTGGGACATTGAGGACAGATATGAATACAGATATTAGCCACAGCCAGTCCATATTGAGGTTAGCCATAAGAATCTGACTGGACGTTCATTACTTCTCTCTCTGAGGCAGGAACGGTGCCATGCCAAGATCGGGACAGCAAGGAGCGTGAGGTGTGTCTCGGAAAACATACCTTAATCCAAGGATGGGAGATGGCGCTGTATTCCTAATTATCCCAACTGACAAATCGAGAAGAAATACTGCTAGTTTTTAATGAAACTGCCATTTGTCAGCATGCTAGGCTAGCTAATGCTAAAGCAACCCATTAGATTCGACAACACTTTCGTTAGATACTCACCACAACGCATTGCATTTTAATGGAATTCAATGGGCATTGTATATAGCATTAGCTAGCCTAGCATGCTGACGAAATGGCAGTTTCATAAAAAAACTAGCAGTATTTCAATCTTCTCAATTTTTCAGTTGGGATAATTAGGAATACAGCGCCATCTCCCATTCATGGATTGAGGTAGGTTGTCCGAGCCATATCTCGCGCCGGCTCCGTGGTTTCCACAATCTGGCAGAGCACCACTCAGCTAGAGAGAGAAGTATTACACGTCTGGTTGGATTCTTATGGCTACATTGATGAATTCCACAACAAACACAGTCCCTAATGAAGGTCCTGATGATTAGGTGGTGAACACACCGTCCCTAATGAAGGTCTTTGATGATAATGAAGGTCTTGATGATTAGGTGGTGAACACACAGTCCCTAATAAAGGGCAAAATGAGTAGAATTTCATGAAATGAGTTATAAATTGCTCAGTCTTCTCTCCATGACTCTGTTCCATGGCAAAATGAGTAGAATTGCAGGAAACTTGCTTTCAAACGGCAACATTATCTCAAATTGTGAAGTTTGAGGAAATTAACTCTATTTTCTTCGCTCTGCTGTCATGAAGGGGCAACTTAGAAATTCTCGCAGGGTGGGGTGGGACCCCAAATAAATGTTACTTAGGGCCCACAAAAGGCTGTCTGCATGTGTGGGTATAGATGTCGATATGCAGGCCTGCGAGGCACTGTGGCCGGTCATGATGAGTTCAGATTTTGTGGCCCACACCCCAATTTTGTGGCCCACACCCCAAGTTTCTCCATCCCTGGTTGGGGCACACTCGTGGTAACAAATCAAAATTATAGGTTGCGGCCTCCCGGGTGGCACAGTGGTTAAGGGCGCTGTACTGCAGCGCCAGCTGTGCCACCAGAGACTCTGGGTTCGCGCCCAGGCTCTGTCGTAACCGGCCACGACCGGGAGGTCCGTGGGGCGACGCACAATTGGCCTAGCGTCGTTCGGGTTAGGGAGGGCTTGGCCGGTAGGGATATCCCTGTCTCATCGCGCACCAGCGACTCCTGTGGCAGGCCGGGTGCAGTGGTTGCCAGGTGCACGGTGTTTCCTTGGTGCGGCTGGCTTCCGGGTTGGATGCGCGCTGTGTTAAGAAGCAGTGCGGCTTGGTTTGGATTGTGTATCAGAGGACACATGACTTTCAACCTTCGTCTCTCCCAAGCCCATACGGGAGTTGTAACGATGAGACAAGATACTGCTAATTGGATACCACGAAATTGGTAAAATAAAAAAATAATAGGTTGCACAGTAAATTACTCATCTCATACTTTATTCTATACTATTCTACATATCTCATTAACTTAATGTTTACATATCTTGCATTTCTCATCTCATATGTACATATTTCTCATCTCATATGTACATATGAGATGAGAAATGCAAGATATCTTAGTCCGTTCCGCTCTGACATCACTTGTCCTTTACTTAGATTTGTGTGTATTGGGTTTATGTTGTGTAATTTGTTAGATATTACTGCACTGTCGGAGCTAGAAGCACAAGTGTTTCGCTACACCCGCAATAACATCTGCTAATTTTATTTATTTTTTATTTTACCTTTATTTAAATAGGCAAGTCAGTTAAGAACAAATTCTTATTTTCAATGACGGCCTCGGAACAGTGGGTTAACTGCCTTGTTCAGGGGCAGAATGACAGATTTGTACCTTGTCAGCTCGGGGATTCGATCTGTGACCGATAAAATTTGATTTGATACTGTCTGTTACCTATAAATCCTATGACTTACCACTGATATTGTCCAGTAACAATTGCAGTAGAGCCATGATGAATGAGATCTGTTGACAGGTGTAGTTCATCTCCCTGGTCCACCAGAAGCCAGAGACAAAGTAGTCCAACAGGAAGCCTCCTTCAGACACGTCTGGTAGTTCTTCAAACCAAGTATTTCTTCAAACTGGCTGTTGTAAAACAAAGGTTGACAGACATGAACCACTTCCAAATAAACTGGCCAGTAGGCCTATATATCCTTGTTACTTACAATTGCACTTGTTCCACTGTCAAATCCAACAGCGTGTTGATTTGTTCATGGGAAATAAGTTTCCATTGAGGTTGGCTTTTTCAGCATCATTTTCCTGTATTAATTGGATTCAGAACACAAGTTGAGTTTGGTTAGCTCTAGCTATGATAACAGTTTGTCAAATAATAACCAGACAAATGATGTAGTAAATATTTCAAATAGTATAAAATATTAATAGGGTTTTAACATATCTTCCTACTTTGGACGCAACGTCATTTCTATCGTTTGTATTTTTATCCGCTGACTTGTTGCTTTGTTTCACTTTTGCAGACATGTTTTAGTCACCGGCGTTACCACGGCAACATGTCCACAGTGGACGGGCGGTGAGCTTCCGGTCCGGGTGATGAGCTTCCGGGCGGTGAGCTTCTGGGCAGTGTAGTCTATCGAGATGGATAAAGCTGATTCTAGAATCGCAGTGTTGTCAACTTAGCGAGTATTCAGACCCCTCTAGCGACAAATAAAAATAAATTAAAAAACGAACCGCCAATAGCTACTTTCCATACTGAGGAGTCGGCAACACTGTGTTAGATCTGTCTAGTCAACCTGTAACCAGTGCTGCCCGGAGCGCCGTACTGGTACTTCTCATTTTGGCCGAATAGCATACCGTCTCCTCTATAAAACAAAGGCAATGAAAGGACAGTATCAAGACAGGCAGAAGCTGCTTCTCCAATAGAAAACCAGTTGACACGGTGTCTGGCTGAACTCATGGGTAGAGACATGTCTTCGGGTTAACGGTTGTCTCGCACCGAACTGCGCAAGCCGTCAACTCAAATGCATTTGTTTTTGATGAAAATGAAAACGTGTAATTTCTCTCTTTCACTTGGTTGGAGTAATAACATGTTCAGCTACTTAAGACACTAGCTTAAATCTATATTGTGCTTTTAGATTTCGAGAAAAATTATCAAACAAGAATGAAGGCGGGATCTGCAATGAAGAGTGGACATTCATTTCCTGATTCAGCTTCGTACAAATGTATTTGCTTTAGGGTTGCTTTCCAAACACTTAAACGACACCCCCTGTCCGCTCAGCCCTCAAATTAAGTGGACGCTTCTGATAACGTTTCATGACGTCTGACGAGTATACACTTGCAGGGCGAAGGAGGCAGGAATGATTTTTAAATGGACCGGACATTCCCGGAAAGGTGTCACTCGTTCGTTCCGCGACGATTGTGCTTTCTAACCAAACAAAAACATCATGACTTTTATGAGACGTGTTCGTGCATTACGGACAATGCAATCGCCATCACACTGCCCCATCAAATCTAATTTTATAAGTCACATGCGCCGAATACAACCTTACAGTGAAATGCTTACTTACGAGCCTCTAGCCAACAACGTAGTTTAAAATTATTATTTGGGGGTTATGCTCTGACTTCCACTGTCAACTGTGGAACCTTATATAGACAGGTGTGTGCCTTTCCAAATCATGACCAATCAATTGAATTTACCAGTTGGACTCCAATCAAGTTGTAGAAACATCTCAAGGGTGATCAATGGAAACAGGATGCACCTGAGCTCAATTTTGAGTCTCGTAGTCAAAGGTCTGAATACTAATGTAAATAAGGTATTTATGTGTTAATTTTTTATAAATTTGTTTTCGATTTGTCATCATGGGGTATAGTGTAGATTGATGAGAAAAAAAAAAATAATTGTATCAATTTTAGAATAAGGCTGTAACGTAACAAAATGTAGAAACGGGTCTGAATACTTTCCGAATGCACCGTATAATAATACTTCCTACATGCAACTCCCTTAAACATGTAACATTTACTTTTACTCAACTAATTGCTTTGCAATGTCGCGCGTCAAGCGCAGCATTTTGCCACCGGCAGCACCCATTGGGTATTCGTTGTGCAGAGGCTGTTTGAGCGTTAAATGACGAGACATAGGCATTGATGCGAGTAACCAGTCTTGTTCAGTACATGACAACACATCCGGGTATCTCAAGCACCCCGGTAAAACACAAGAGTTGCAGTAATGAACATTTACCAACAGAAGGCATCACTGTGCCATCTTACACCCATAACATCTTCCATTTAATAAAATAGGGCAGGAGGTGTAAATTCACTAACAAAACAAACCTAGTAACAATTTCCAACAATAAACAGTTTAGTTTTTTTTTTTTTTTCAGGTAACAATAACACATTTTGATATTCTCTTCACTTTTTTTCAATTCAATTCAATTCAAGGGCTTTATTGGCATGGGAAACATGTGTTAACATTGCCAAAGCAAGTGAGGTAGATAATATATAAAGTGAAATAAACAATAAAAATGAACAGTAGACATCACACATACAGAAGTTTCAAAACAATAAAGACATTACAAATGTCATATTATATATATATATACAGTGTTTTAACAATGTACAAATGGTAAAGGACACAAGATAAAATAAATAAGCATAGATATGGGTTGTATTTACAATGGTGCGTGTTCTTCACTGGTTGCCCTTTTCTCGTGGCAACAGGTCACAAATCTTGCTGCTCTGATGGCACACTGTGGAATTTCACCCAGTAGATATGGGAGTTTTTCAAAATTGGATTTGTTTTCGAATTCTTTGTGGATCTGTGTAATCTGAGGGAAATATGTCTCTCTAATATGGTCATACATTGGGCAGGAGGTTAGGAAGTGCAGCTCAGTTTCCACCTTATTTTGTGGGCAGTGAGCACATAGCCTGTCTTCTCTTGAGAGCCATGTCTGCCTACGGCGGCCTTTCTCAATAGCAAGGCTATGCTCGCTGAGTCTGTACATAGTCAAAGCTTTCCTTAATTTTGGGTCAGTCACAGTGGTCAGGTATTCTGCCGCTGTGTACTCTCTGTGTAGGGCCAAATAGCATTCTAGTTTGCTCTGTTTTTTGTTAATTCTTTCCAATGTGTCAAGTAGTTATCTTTTGTTTTCTCATGATTTGGTTGGGTCTAATTGTGCTGCTGTCCTGGAGACTCTGTAGGGTGTGTTTGTGAACAGAGCCCCAGGACCAGCTTGCTTGGGGACTCTTCTCCAGGTTCATCTCTCTGTAGGTGATGGCTTTGTTGTGGAAGGTTTGGGAATCGCTTCCTTTTAGGTGGTTATAGAATTTAACAGCTCTTTTCTGGATTTTGATAATTAGTGGGTATCGGCTAATTCTGCTCTGCATGCATTATTTGGTGTTCTACGTTGTACACGGAGGATATTTTTGCAGAATTCTGCGTGCAGAGTCTCAATTTGGTGTTTGTCCCATTTTGTGAAGTCTTGGTTGGTGAGCGGACCCCAGACCTCACAACCATAAAGGAGCAATGGGCTCTATGACTGATTCAAGTATTTTTAGCCAGATCCTAATTGGTATGTTGAAATTTATGTTCCTTTTGATGGCATAGAATGCCCTTCTTGCCTTGTCTCTCAGATCGTTCACAGCTTTGTGGAAGTTACCTGTGGCGCTGATGTTTAGGCCAAGGTATGTATAGTTTTTTTGTGTGCTCTAGGGCAACAGTGTCTAGATGGAATTTGTATTTGTGGTCCTGGTGACTGGACCTTTTTTTGGAACACCATTATTTTGGTCTTACTGAGATTTACTGTCAGGGCCCAGGTCTGACAGAATCTGTGCATAAGATCTAGGTGCTGCTGTAGGCCCTCCTTGGTTGGTGACAGAAGTACCAGATCATCAGCAAACAGCAGACATTTGACTTCGGATTCTAGTAGGGTGAGGCCGGGTGCTGCAGACTTCTCTAGTGCCCGCGCCAGTTCGTTGATATATATGTTGAAGAGGGTGGGGCTTAAGCTGCATCCCTGTCTAACCCCACGACCCTGTGTGAAGAAATTTGTGTTTTTTGCCAATTTTAACCGCACACTTGTTGTTTGTGTACATGGATTTTATGATGTCGTATGTTTTACCCCCAACACCACTTTCCATCAGTTTGTATAGCAGACCCTCATGCCAAATTGAGTCGAAGGCTTTTTTGAAATCAACAAAGCATGAGAAGACTTTGCCTTTCTTTTGGTTTGTTTGGTTGTCAATTAGGGTGTGCAGGGTGAATACATGGTTTGTTGTACGGTAATTTGGTAAAAAGCCAATTTGACATTTGCTCAGTACATTGTTTTCATTGAGGAAATGTACGAGTCTGCTGTTAATGATAATGCAGAGGATTTTCCCAAGGTTACTGTTGACGCATATTCCACGGTAGTTATTGGGGTCAAATTTGTCTCCACTTTTGTGGATTGGGGTGATCAGTCCTTGGTTCCAAATACTGGGGAAGATGCCAGAGCTAAGGATGATGTTAAAGAGTTTTAGTATAGCCAATTGGAATTTGTTGTCTGTATATTTGATCATTTCATTGAGGATACCATCAACACCACAGGCCTTTTGGGTTGGAGGGTTTTATTTTGTCCTGTAACTCATTCAATGTAATTGGAGAATCCAGTGGGTTCTGGTAGTCTTTAATAGTTGATTCTAAGATCTGTATTTGATCATGTATATGTTTTTGCTCTTTATTCTTTGTTATAGAGCCAAAAAGATTGGAGAAGTGGTTTACCTCTGTCTGTCTGTCAACAATCCCTGATGGGAAACCTACAGATTAAGTCTTTTTGGTGGCTGGCCCAGACGCCCGCAGCGTGAAAAGACAGGGAACTTGTCTGGGAGGACTGCGGGTTCCCGCACAGGCGTGTCACCTGAATGTCTAAGGGGAGGTGAAGGGGCGAGGGAGCGGCCGACCTGTGATCCCCTGGCTCTTCGCCCAGTGCCTCAGGCCCCATGTGACTTGCTGGGGTTCTGTCTTTCTCATGCGACCCTTTGACCATCAGGGTTCTGAGTAGGTGCTGGCTCAGCAATCCGAAGGTCAACCCTGTTACGACAGTACATTGATCCATTCACTTCGACCAAGTAGGAGCGTGGTGCCACTTTCTGTACACAGGATTCGAGTCTCCAGAGGCCTGTCCGGTCCCCTGGTAGTGGCTTCATTCGCACCGTTTCACCCACCCTGAGCTCAGGTAAGTCTTTTGCTGATTTGTCATAGATGAACTTGGAGACCTGTCTTCTGTGACGTAGCTTCACCAGCACGTCTGTCACCACACATGGCTCCAGAAGAGTGCTGGCTACTGGCAGAGCTGCTTTAAGCGCTCGTGCCATGAGGCGCTGTGCCGGGCTGCTATCCATGCCTTCTGTCGGGTATTGCGCCACTGCAGGATTGCTTTCCAGGCATCTTTGCCCTCTCGCAGAGCCTTTTTGCAGAGGTTCTTTGCGATTTTTACTGCGGACTCCGCCTTCCCATTAGCTTTTTGGGTGTAGTGACGTGCTCGAATTTCCCATTCTGCAGCAAATTTCGGAACTCAACTCCGGACAATGGGGTCCATTGTCTGAAATTACCCTATCTGGCTGGCCATATAGGCAAACTGAGCCTTGCAGCGTTTGATCGTTGTCTCTGCTGAGAGGTCGGGAGGAGGTCAATCTCCCAAAAGTCTGAGTAATGATCGACTACCAGCAGAAAGTCTTTGCCACTGTGCTGGAAGAGATCTAGACTTACTATCTGCCAGGGGCGCATCGGTAGCTCGTGGGACATCATCGTCTCTCTCTGTTGCTCAATGGCATATTCATTGCAGACTGTGCATTTACTGACATAGTCTTAGATTTCACTCTGCATTCCTGGCTAGTACAGTGTGTCACGTGCTTGTCTGTAACAGGCCTCACCTCTATGTGACTTGAGTGCACGCGTGCCAACATCTCAGGGCGCAGAGATCGGGGAATAACGACTCTCTGACACTTGAATATTACTCCGTTTTGAACACTGAGCTCCTCTTTGACTGGCCAATATCCTCTGACGGCTAAAGCAGTTTCTTCCTTGCAGTCGGGCCAGCCCATCAGAATCACAGACCTCATGCCTGGAGTTGCCCATCCCTGTCTGTGTGCTCTCTGATTTGTATAAGGTGCTGGTCCGTAACATTGAGGTAGTCAGCCTGGTTGATGTGTTCAACATCCACTTGCTCTGTTTGTAAGCTGCACACTGCGTGTTGTTCATGCATGGAGCGTGTGTGGGTGCCTGATGCAGTAGCCCTGCTGAGCGTGTCACTCACATACATCTCTGGCCCTGGCTTATACACCACCTTGAGGTTGCAGTTTTGTAGGGCCAGTAGCATGCTCTGCAGTCGTTTTGGGGCATTCAGAAGAGGCTTGCTGAATATAGCAATAAGGGGCTTGTGATCTGCCCGTACAGGTAGTGGTGGAAGCATTGGCATGCAAACACAATGCTGAGGCACTCCTTCTCTATCTGGGCATAGTTCTGCTCTGTTGGGGTGAGTGCCCTAGAGGCGAATGCCACAGGCTGGCCCTCCTGCATGAGGCAACAGCCAAGACCATACTGGCTTGAGTCACTCTGAATCGTGACAGGTTTCGACACATTGTAGTATCGCAGTACGGGTGTCTGGGTGACCAGTTGTTTATTTCCCTCACCGCATGTTTTGGGAGCCAATGCCAGATGGTGTCCTTGTCCATGAGCCTCCTTAGTGGCTCACACACTTCAGAGAGCCGCGGTAGGAATTTGGCCAGGTAGGTGACGAAGCGCTGCACTGCACTGCCTTCACGTCAGATGGGTGGGGCATTTCCAAGACAGCCTTCACTTTTTCAGGATCCACCTTCAATCCGGTGGAGGACAAGATGTGCCCATGAAAGCGGACCTCTGGCACTTTAAACTGAAGCTTTTATGCTTAGCCTTAGCTTGACCTGTCTGCATCTGACCATCAGGGCCAGCAGCTTGGCGTCATGGTCACATTCTGCCTCCTCATCACTGTCCCCACAGCCCACTACGAGGATGCCATCTGCTATGGGTTCCACGCCACTGAGCCCCATCAGCTCATGCTGTTTCCGCTGATACACCTCTGGAGCCACAGAGACACCAAACGGAAGCTTTAACCACCTCTTCCTGCCCCAGGGTGTCCAAAAGGTGGTCATGTAGCTGCTGGGCTCGTTGAGCTTGCACTGCAGGAAGGCATCTCTGGCATCCACGAGCGTGAAGACTCTGGCCTTTGGGAGCTTGTAAAGAACATCCTCCAACGTGGGCATAATGTAATGTGAACGTCGCAGCCCGGTTGAGGTGTTTAGGATCAATGCATATCGGTAGCTTGTCTGGTTTCTTGATGATAACCATATTACTTATCCAGTCTGTAGGCTCGGTGATGGATATATGATGTGGCCATCTGCTTCGTATTTGTCAAGCTGAGCCTTCGTAGCTGCTTTCATGGCCACTGGTACATGCGGGGTGCACACTGGACAGACTGGATTGCTGCGTCCAACTCAAAGTGGACTTCCCCGGGAACCGACTCAACCGGTGCGTTGAAGACATCATGGTACTTGCTTAGAGTGTCTCCTGCTCAGGGCCCAGCCTGGACTGGGTCTATAATGTTAAGATCAGCTGGGATGGTGAAGTTTAATAAGTCCAAGGCGCTCGCATGTAGAACCTGACAGTAATGGCTGCTGACTAGCCTCAACTATTTCAAACTCAAGGGTGTGTTTCTGGCCAATGTGAAACACATGCTGTCACAAACAGGCCTAAAAGAGGTCATGAACTGGCCTGAATACAGTTTCAGCTTGGTGCTACTCTGTGTGAGTTTGTCTCTGGGCCGAGCCTCCTTTGTCTTTTAAGGCTCATAACGTTGCATGTGGCCCCTGAATCTAGCTGGCATTGCTGTGGTTTATTATTAAGTAGCAGAGTGACAAAACCACTTTTGTCCTTTTTGCCCTAGTACTGCCCCTATGCACCGCTATATCTCTCTGTGCTGTCGCTCCCTTCATCTGTGTTTGTTTCCCATGAAGTGCACTTTACCCTCCTTTCTCTTGCTTTTCATGCAGACCCTTGCGAAGTGATTAGCTGTACCACAGGATATGCATATTTTTCCATAGGCTGGGCAGTGTTCTTTTCCTCGTCCATGAGAAATGCCACAATATCGGCATGTATTGGGGTTGTCTACTGCAGAGTTGGCTGTAGTATTAGCATTAGCTGTGGCAAAGGGGAATTTCTTTACTGGCTGCCTGAATGTAGCATTGACATTGTAGTGTAGTATCTGTTCTTATAAATGATGTAAAAAATGTATGAGCTGTTCTTATCAGTTTAATATCTGATACGTCCCCTATCTGGGGACCATATATTAAATTGATTTTTGGAATAGGGAGATGGAATAGGGGCTTGCTCCGTCCACTCCACGCATCGACCTGGTATTGCAGTACCTCCAGGAACGGTGCACCCCCTTTCATTGTAAAGAGAAATCACACGGAGTTGCTTCGTTGATGTATATTCTATTTTCACTTTGAGCAACTTCTTTTCAATATCAGTGATGGCTAGATAGTGCTGGTCAAATCGGTCACCGTTTTATTGACTACGATAGCTGTTGGGAATGGGGTGCGTTCATCTTCTAATCAAAGATTTTTCGTCACGTGCACGGGATACTTACTTGTAAACTTTCCTCAACATTGCATGATCAAACATATACACAGAGCTAAGTAATAAAGTAGTTAAAACATTAATATACACACAGAGCTAAGTAATAAAGTAGTTAATATATAAATATACACACAGAGCTAAGTAATAAAGTAGATCGCTTCTCTGGGTTAGGTGGTATATATATATATAAATATACACACAGAGCTAAGTAATAAAGTAGATCGCTTCTCTGGGTTAGGTGGTACACACAGAGTATATATATATATATAAATATACACACAGAGCTAATTAATAAAGTAGATCGCTTCTCTGGGTTAGGTGGTATATATATATATAAATATACACACAGAGCTAAGTAATAAAGTAGATCGCTTCTCAGGGTTAGGTGGTATATATATATATAAATATACACACAGAGCTAATTAATAAAGTAGTTAAAACATTGGAAATATATCCAGTAGAAGACTATACAGAATAAACTATGAAATGTGCTGAAGTCATGTACTGGTAACATGGACTGTATCACAAGCAACTGTCTGTATGTATTAGTTTCTCCCAATCTTGCATTTCTTTGGAACAACATTGTCGATTTTCAAAACAAGAGTCCACAAGACACAACTTTTGCACAACAGTAAATGCATTTCGAAAATGTAGTTGTCTTTTAAAAACCTAAAAACATGAATAAAAAATATATTTTACCGTCAAAATTGCTAAAACAACATTCATCAAAATAACACAACTGTACGCAAAAAAATATGAACCCGTCTGTTCGTATCTCTTGAGTGCAAAGAGCAGACAAAACAGAAAGTCTCTTTTGAAAATCCCAGTAGATCCATAAATGTTCTTTGCAGTCGCTAAATCATGATGATCAACTACCGAAAGGCGGCCAAATGAGGTGTTGGCTTTAGGGATGATCAGTGAGATACACCTGCAGGAGCGCGTGCTACGGATGGGTGTTGCCATCGCTAAATCATGATGATCAACTACCGAAAGGTGCAGAATTATGGGCAATTACTCTCCTTTTATGCATATCGCACCAAACTATTTCATACACATCAAATTTGATTCCTGATAACAAATTAAATAAAAACAAATGTGTGCGCGATTAATTTATCGGTATCATCACAGTCCAGTTCCACGTATTCAATACATAGGCTGGTTTTCTCATAGTTTTGTCGACTTCCCATTGGCGTACAGAAACACAATCCACAATAGAAGTAAGGAAATCTGGATCCAACGGGGGAACACTACCGATAGGAATGTATAGGCCTCAATCCACACCAAAACAATTGGATTTGGACTAAACTATTGAATGTTAGATAAATCATGTAAAACAATCTGGTTGATGGTTTAGCCTCATATACGTGATCTATTTCAAATGGAGAACGTACAGCTTACTCAACAATAAGGAAATGATGTGTGAGTTGAGCTGTTGTCTGCTTCAGATGTATGGTGACAAAGGGAACTGATTGCACATGTCCGTCAGGCCAGTAACGCCATCACACTGTAGACAGACAGTATGGCTGCATTGGTCATGCACGCCATTACGATAAGCAGCAAAATGGATGATATGCTGAGAAAGCATGACAATCAAATTAAACCGCTCGCAGAGATTTACAACTGGACACAAAGGTCATGTTGGTTTGAGAAAGCAACACAGAAACACAGACCCATTAGAGACAGATCCCCTTCACACCTCCATAGTGTAGCATAGTGATCGGGTTCATCTTGAATAATGCTTTTACGTTAACAATTAAAACAGACCAATTAGAGACAGATCCCCTTCACACCTCTATAGTGTAGCATAGTGATCGGGTTCATCTTGAATAATGCTTTTACGTTAACAATTAAAACAGACCAATTAGAGACAGATCCCCTTCACACCTCTATAGTGTAGCATTGTGATCGGGTTCATCTTGAATAATGCTTTTACGTTAACAATTAAAACAAGTTTAAACAATTAATACTAATTAAATGAATCAACATTATCATTTCAAAATGTAAAACTAAGATAACTTGTTTATAAATGTTAGACATCTTAGTAAGTAGGCTGTTATTACATAAGCATCATTTTGGGAAAACAAACATATCCAAACCAGAGGTGGAACCTTGATCCCTGATCTACTGGCTGAGCAGACTTCTATTCCAGCAATATTATCAACTCATTAGGTTGGATACATTATTATCAACTCATTAGGTTGGATACATTGAGCAGACTTCTATTCCAGCAATAATACACATTATTATCAACTCCTTAGGTTGGATACATTGAGCAGACTTCTATTCCAGCAATAATACACATTATTATCAACTCCTTAGGTTGGATACATTGAGCAGACTTCTATTCCAGCAATAATACACATTATTATCAACTCATTAGGTTGGATACATTGAGCAGACTTCTATTCCAGCAATAATACACATTATTATCAACTCATTAGGTTGGATACATTGAGCAGACTTCTATTCCAGCAATAATACACATTATTATCAACTCCTTAGGTTGGATACATTGAGCAGACTTCTATTCCAGCAATAATACACATTATTATCAACTCCTTAGGTTGGATACATTGAGCAGACTTCTATTCCAGCAATAATACACATTATTATCAACTCCTTAGGTTGGATACATTGAGCAGACTTCTATTCCAGCAATAATACACATTATTATCAACTCATTAGGTTGGATACATTGAGCAGACTTCTATTCCAGCAATAATACACATTATTATCAACTCATTAGGTTGGATACATTGAGCAGACTTCTATTCCAGCAATAATACACATTATTATCAACTCATTAGGTTGGATACATTGAGCAGACTTCTATTCCAGCAATAATACACATTATTATCAACTCATTAGGTTGGATACATTGAGCAGACTTCTAGGTTTCCAGCAATAATACACATTATTATCAACTCATTAGGTTGGATACATTGAGCAGACTTCTATTCCAGCAATAATACACATTATTATCAACTCCTTAGGTTGGATACATTGAGCAGACTTCTATTCCAGCAATAATACACATTATTATCAACTCCTTAGGTTGGATACATTGAGCAGACTTCTATTTCAGCAATAATACACATTATTATCAACTCCTTAGGTTGGATACATTGAGCAGACTTCTATTCCAGCAATAATACACATTATTATCAACTCCTTAGGTTGGATACATTGAGCAGACTTCTATTCCAGCAATAATACACATTATTATCAACTCATTAGGTTGGATACATTGAGCATACTTCTATTCCAGCAATAATACACATTATTATCAACTCATTAGGTTGGATACATTGAGCAGACTTCTATTCCAGCAATAATACACATTATTATCAACTCATTAGGTTGGATACATTGAGCAGACTTCTATTCCAGCAATAATACACATTATTATCAACTCCTTAGGTTGGATACATTGAGCAGACTTCTATTCCAGCAATAATACACATTATTATCAACTCATTAGGTTGGATACATTGAGCAGACTTCTATTCCAGCAATAATACACATTATTATCAACTCCTTAGGTTGGATACATTGAGCAGACTTCTATTCCAGCAATAATACACATTATTATCAACTCCTTAGGTTGGATACATTGAGCAGACTTCTATTTCAGCAATAATACACATTATTATCAACTCCTTAGGTTGGATACATTGAGCAGACTTCTACTCGTACACTACTAGTCCCCTACTGTGGTCCCCTACTCTGCTAGTCCCCTACTGTGGTCCCCTACTCTGCTCGTCCCCAACTGTGGTCCCCTACTCTGCTAGTCCCCTACTGTGGTCCGCTACTCTGCTAGTCCCCTACTCTGCTAGTCCCCTACTGTGGTCCCCTACTCTGCTAGTCCCCTACTCTGCTAGTCCCCTACTGTGTTCCCCTACTCTGCTAGTCCCTAACTCTGCTAGTCCCCTACTCTGCTAGTCCCCTACTGCTAGTCCCCTACTGTGGTCCCCTACTCTGCTAGTCCCCTACTGTGGTCCCCTACTCTGCTAGTCCCCTACTGTGGTCCCCTACTCTGCTAGTCCCCTACACTGCTAGTCCCCTACTGTGGTCCCCTACTCTGCTAGTCCCCTACTGTGGTCCCCTACTCTGCTAGTCCCCTACTGTGGTCCCCTACTCTGCTAGTCCCCTACTCTGCTAGTCCCCTACTGTGGTCCCCTACTCTGCTAGTCCCCTACTCTGCTACTCCCCTACTGTGTTCCCCTACTCTGCTAGTCCTTAACTCTGCTAGTCCCCTACTCTGCTAGTCCCCTACTCTGCTAGTCCCTTACTGCTAGTCCCCTACTGTGGTCCCCTACTCTGCTAGTCCCCTACTGTGGTCCCCTACTCTGCTAGTCCCCTACTGTGGTCCCTTACTCTGCTAGTCCCCTACTGTGGTCCCCTACTCTGCTAGTCCCCTACTGTGGTCCCCTACTCTGCTAGTCCCCTACTCTGCTAGTCCCCTACTCTGCTAGTCCCCTACACTGCTAGTCCCCTACTGTGGTCCCCTACTCTGCTAGTCCCCTACTGTGGTCCCCTACTCTGCTAGTTCCCTACTGTCGTCCCCTACTGCTAGTCCCCTACTGTGGTCCCCAACTCTGCTAGTCCCCTACTGTGGTCCCCTACTCTGCTAGTCCCCTACTGTGGTCCCCTACTCTGCTAGTCCCCTACTCTGCTAGTCCCCTACTCTGCTAGTCCCCTACACTGCTAGTCCCCTACTGTGGTCCCCTACTCTGCTAGTCCCCTACTGTGGTCCCCTACTCTGCTAGTTCCCTACTGTCGTCCCCTACTGCTAGTCCCCTACTGTGGTCCCCAACTCTGCTAGTCCCCTACTGTGGTCCCCTACTCTGCTAGTCCCCTACTGTGGTCCCCTACTCTGCTAGTTCCCTACTGTCGTCCCCTACTGCTAGTCCCCTACTGTGGTCCCCTACTCTGCTAGTTCTCTACTGTGGTCCCCTACTCTGCTAGTCCCCTACTGCTAGTCCCCTACTCTGCTAGTCCCCTCTGTGGTCCCCTACTCTGCTAGTCCCCTACTGTGGTCCCCTACTCTGATAGTTCCCCACTCTGCCAGTCCCCTACTGTGGTCCCTACTCTGCTAGTTCCCTACTCTGCTAGTCCCCTACTGTGGCCCCCTACTCTGCTAGTCCCCTACTGTGGTCCCCTACTCTGCTAGTCCCCTACTCTGCTAGTCCCCTACTGTGGTCCCCTACTCTGCTAGTCCCCTACTGTGGTCCCCTACTCTGCTAGTCCCCTACTCTGCTACTCCCCTACTGTGTTCCCCTACTCTGCTAGTCCTTAACTCTGCTAGTCCCCTACTCTGCTAGTCCCCTACTCTGCTAGTCCCTTACTGCTAGTCCCCTACTGTGGTCCCCTACTCTGCTAGTCCCCTACTGTGGTCCCCTACTCTGCTAGTCCCCTACTGTGGTCCCTTAGTCTGCTAGTCCCCTACTGTGGTCCCCTACTCTGCTAGTCCCCTACTGTGGTCCCCTACTCTGCTAGTCCCCTACTCTGCTAGTCCCCTACTCTGCTAGTCCCCTACACTGCTAGTCCCCTACTGTGGTCCCCTACTCTGCTAGTCCCCTACTGTGGTCCCCTACTCTGCTAGTTCCCTACTGTCGTCCCCTACTGCTAGTCCCCTACTGTGGTCCCCAACTCTGCTAGTCCCCTACTGTGGTCCCCTACTCTGCTAGTCCCCTACTGTGGTCCCCTACTCTGCTAGTCCCCTACTCTGCTAGTCCCCTACTCTGCTAGTCCCCTACACTGCTAGTCCCCTACTGTGGTCCCCTACTCTGCTAGTCCCCTACTGTGGTCCCCTACTCTGCTAGTTCCCTACTGTCGTCCCCTACTGCTAGTCCCCTACTGTGGTCCCCAACTCTGCTAGTCCCCTACTGTGGTCCCCTACTCTGCTAGTCCCCTACTGTGGTCCCCTACTCTGCTAGTTCCCTACTGTCGTCCCCTACTGCTAGTCCCCTACTGTGGTCCCCTACTCTGCTAGTTCTCTACTGTGGTCCCCTACTCTGCTAGTCCCCTACTGCTAGTCCCCTACTCTGCTAGTCCCCTCTGTGGTCCCCTACTCTGCTAGTCCCCTACTGTGGTCCCCTACTCTGATAGTTCCCCACTCTGCCAGTCCCCTACTGTGGTCCCTACTCTGCTAGTTCCCTACTCTGCTAGTCCCCTACTGTGGCCCCCTACTCTGCTAGTCCCCTACTGTGGTCCCCTACTCTGCTAGTCCCCTACTCTGCTAGTCCCCTACTGTGGTCCCCTACTCTGCTAGTCCCCTTCTCTGCTAGTTCTCTACTGTGGTCCCCTACTCTGCTAGTCCCCTACTGTGGTCCCCTACTCTGCTAGTCCCCTACTGTGGTCCCCTACTCTTATAGTTCCCTACTCTGCTAGTCCCCTATTGTGGTCCCTACTCTGCTAGTTCCCTACTCTGCTAGTCCCCTACTGTGGTCCCCTACTCTGCTAGTCCCCTACTGTGGTCCCCTACTCTGCTAGTCCCCTACTGTGGTCCCCTACTCTGATAGTTCCCTACTCTGCTAGTCCCCTACTGTGGTCCCCTACTCTGCTAGTCCCCTACTCTGGTCCCCTACTCTGATAGTTCCCTACTCTGCTAGTCCCCTATTGTGGTCCCTACTCTGCTAGTTCCCTACTCTGCTAGTCCCCTACTGTGGCCCCCTACTCTGCTAGTCCCCTACTGTGGTCCCCTACTCTGCTAGTCCCCTGCTCTGCTAGTCCCCTACTGTGTTCCCCTACTCTGCTAGTCCCTAACTCTGCTAGTCCCCTACTCTGCTAGTCCCCTACTCTGCTAGTCCCCTACTGCTAGTCCCCTACTGTGGTCCCCTACTCTGCTAGTCCCCTACTGTGGTCCCCTACTCTGCAAGTCCCCTACTGTGGTCCCCTACTCTGCTAGTCCCCTACTGTGGTCCCCTACTCTGCTAGTCCCCTACTGTGGTCCCCTACTCTGCTAGTCCCCTACTGTGGTCCCCTACTCTGCTAGTCCCCTACACTGCTAGTCCCCTACTGTGGTCCCCTACTCTGCTAGTCCCCTACTGTGGTCCCCTACTCTGCTAGTCCCCTACTGTGGTCCCCTACTCTGCTAGTCCCCTACTCTGCTAGTCCCCTACTGTGGTCCCCTACTCTGCTAGTCCCCTACTGTGTTCCCCTACTCTGCTAGTCCTTAACTCTGCTAGTCCCCTACTCTGCTAGTCCCCTACTCTGCTAGTCCCTTACTGCTAATCCCCTACTGTGGTCCCCTACTCTGATAGTTCCCCACTCTGCCAGTCCCCTACTGTGGTCCCTACTCTGCTAGTTCCCTACTCTGCTAGTCCCCTACTGTGGCCCCCTACTCTGCTAGTCCCCTACTGTGGTCCCCTACTCTGCTAGTCCCCTACTCTGCTAGTCCCCTACTGTGGTCCCCTACTCTGCTAGTCCCCTACTCTGCTAGTTCTCTACTGTGGTCCCCTACTCTGCTAGTCCCCTACTGTGGTCCCCTACTCTGCTAGTCCCCTACTGTGGTCCCCTACTCTGCTAGTCCCCTACTCTGCTAGTCCCCTACTGTGGTCCCCTACTCTGCTAGTCCCCTACTCTGCTAGTTCTCTACTGTGGTCCCCTACTCTGCTAGTCCCCTACTGTGGTCCCCTACTCTTATAGTTCCCTACTCTGCTAGTCCCCTATTGTGGTCCCTACTCTGCTAGTTCCCTACTCTGCTAGTCCCCTACTGTGGTCCCCTACTCTGCTAGTCCCCTACTGTGGTCCCCTACTCTGCTAGTCCCCTACTGTGGTCCCCTACTCTGATAGTTCCCTACTCTGCTAGTCCCCTACTGTGGTCCCCTACTCTGCTAGTCCCCTACTCTGGTCCCCTACTCTGATAGTTCCCTACTCTGCTAGTCCCCTATTGTGGTCCCTACTCTGCTAGTTCCCTACTCTGCTAGTCCCCTACTGTGGCCCCTACTCTGCTAGTCCCCTACTGTGGTCCCCTACTCTGCTAGTCCCCTGCTCTGCTAGTCCCCTACTGTGGTCCCCTACTCTGCTAGTCCCCTACTCTGCTAGTCCCCTACTGTGTTCCCCTACTCTGCTAGTCCCTAACTCTGCTAGTCCCCTACTCTGCTAGTCCCCTACTCTGCTAGTCCCCTACTGCTAGTCCCCTACTGTGGTCCCCTACTCTGCTAGTCCCCTACTGTGGTCCCCTACTCTGCTAGTCCCCTACTGTGGTCCCCTACTCTGCTAGTCCCCTACTGTGGTCCCCTACTCTGCTAGTCCCCTACTGTGGTCCCCTACTCTACTAGTCCCCTACTCTGCTAGTCCCCTACTGTGGTCCCCTACTCTGCTAGTCCCCTACTGTGTTCCCCTACTCTGCTAGTCCTTAACTCTGCTAGTCCCCTACTCTGCTAGTCCCCTACTCTGCTAGTCCCTTACTGCTAATCCCCTACTGTGGTCCCCTACTCTGCTAGTCCCCTACTGTGGTCCCCTACTCTGCTAGTCCCCTACTGTGGTCCCTTACTCTGCTAGTCCCCTACTGTGGTCCCCTACTCTGCTAGTCCCCTACTGTGGTCCCCTACTCTGCTAGTCCCCTACTGTGGTCCCCTACTCTGCTAGTCCGCTACTGCTAGTCCCCTACTCTGCTAGTCCCCTACTGTGGCCCCCTACTCTGCTAGTCCCCTACTGTGGTCCCCTACTCTGCTAGTCCCCTACTCTGCTAGTCCCCTACTGTGGTCCCCTACTCTGCTAGTCCCCTACTCTGCTAGTCCCCTACTGCTAGTCCCCTACTCTGCTAGTTCTCTACTGTGGTCCCCTACTCTGATAGTTCCCTACTCTGCTAGTCCCCTATTGTGGTCCCTACTCTGCTAGTTCCCTACTCTGCTAGTCCCCTACTGTGGTCCCCTACTCTGCTAGTCCCCTACTGTGGTCCCCTACTCTGCTAGTCCCCTACTGTGGTCCCCTACTCTGATTGTTCCCTACTCTGCTAGTCCCCTACTGTGGTCCCCTACTCTGCTAGTCCCCTACCGTGGTCCCCTACTCTGATAGATCCCTACTATGCTAGTCCCCTATTGTGGTCCCTACTCTGCTAGTTCCCTACTCTGCTAGTCCCCTACTGTGGCCCCCTACTCTGCTAGTCCCCTACTGTGGTCCCCTACTCTGCTAGTACCCTACTCTGCTAGTCCCCTACTGTGGTCCCCTACTCTGCTAGTCCCCTACTCTGCTAGTCCCCTACTGTGTTCCCCTACTCTGCTAGTCCCCAACTCTGCTAGTCCCCTACTCTGCTAGTCCCCTACTCTGCTAGTCCCCTACTGCTAGTCCCCTACTGTGGTCCCCTACTCTGCTAGTTCCCTACTCTGCTAGTCCCCTACTGTGGTCCCCTACTCTGCTAGTCCCTTACTGCTAGTCCCCTACTGTGGTCCCCTACTCTGCTAGTCCCCTACTGTGGTCCCATACTCTGCTAGTCCCCTACTGTGGTCCCTTACTCTGCTAGTCCCCTACTGTGGTCCCCTACTCTGCTAGTCCCCTACTTTGCTAGTCCCCTACTCTGCTAGTCCCCTACACTGCTAGTCCCCTACTGTGGTCCCCTACTCTGCTACCTTAAGGGAACATTTCGGCATTTGCCGTATGGTTAGTGAGAAAGTCCACATTGCAAATGTACGGTCCCTTACTAGACGTCCGAAAACGTTTTTAAAATTCGCGGACGGCGTCGGGCCGAGCGGCAGGGCCGGACCTACCAGGAAGTCATCAAATGAACTTTGTCGGACATTCGGTTTCCGTTTCACAAAAATAATAAGATTTTGGTCATTTTTCCACTGTCCCAGAATATCCCACAGGGGGCATAAGCAATCATATTGCTATCGGACAAAACATCACGATTCACGACGGGGCCTTATCTCGAAAACGGAAAATATTTCGAAGCCGAAACTCGGTGAGCGTAGGTTTGGCATAATGGGCAGTTGGCCCCGAACAAGATGGCGTCCAGGCCTCAACGGTTTTTGAGTTATGGCCATTTATCTGGGATTAAAGGTCCAAAATGAAAATAGAGAAATTATTTTTCCACTTCATGTCAAAGTCAAGGAGCCTCCGGTGTCAATAAAAAAAAGAACCAGCCATTTATCTATCGTCATTTTAAGAGAAATCGTACAATGACAGATTGGTGATGTTCACGGATAGGTGTTTTTTTTTTTTCAACGGTTACAGATCTAGTTGCAGGGTGTTCTTACGAATCTTTTTAAAGTGTGCTGCGGAGCTCTGCGAGATTTCTGTGATTTTCTATGATTTTCTGAAATAACACACACTCACTAAACCCTCTGTAAATAACTCAGTTCTTAACGTAAAGACTTAAAACTCAGGATTCTGTAAAGGCATACCCCAATCAGGATATGGGTTTATTTATAGCTTCCTGTGCCAACCGGAAGTGCCTTAAATGATGTCATAGTGGCAGTTTCCAAGGGTTAAAAAGGTCAGATCTTTTCAAAACTTCATATGTGTGATTAGGCAATCCCCATAAACTGTAAGTCAGTCATTTCTCCCAACAGATGTCAAAGAAAAGCTCTCACACACACACACAGCAAGGATGGAGTGACAAAGTGCGGTGCTTAAAGACACAGAGAGCAGGCAATGGCATTACCATAATCCCTAGGCCGTGCCGAGTTCAACGAGATATCCCGCTTGACCGTAGCTCGCTTGCATTTTACAACCATATTTTTATTTTTGGGTTACCAGGTGCCTATTTTAAACAGTCCATAAAGCACTCAGGGCGGCCCCCATGGATAGAGGGTCGTAGTAGGGTACTCCCATAGCGGGCATGGACAATAGGAGTCCCGGTAAATGCATTTACAACCATATTTTTATTTTTTTTACCAGTTACCAGTTGCACAACAATGCACGTGCATTTGCAATATGATTCTATAGTGAAAAACACCACCAAATGGACATGATGAAATCAACACAACGAGTGATGGAAAGGAACAACTATCACTGCTCGGCCATCCTGTGTTCATCAGGCCAGTCAATTTTGCATTTTTGAGCATGTCAAATTTCATATGGTAAATGCCCATTGAACCATATTGCAAATGCACGTGCACTTGCAAATGATTGTATGTGAAAAGACATCACCAAATGGACATGATGAAATCAACACAACGAGTGATGGAAAGGAACAACTATCACTGCTCGGCCATCCTGTGTTCATCAGGCCAGTCAATTTTTTTGCATTTTTGAGCATGTCAAATTTCATATGGTAAATGCCCATTGAACCATATTGCAAATGCACGTGCACTTGCAATATGATTGTATGTGAAAAGACATCACAAAATGGACAGGATGAAGTCAACACAACGAGCGATGGAAAGGAGCAACTATCACTGCCAGGCCATCCCGAGTTCATCTGGCCAGTCAATTTTGCATTTCTGCATGATTTTTGAGCATGTCAAATTTCATATGGTAAATGCCCATTGAACCATATTGCAAATGCACGTGCACTTGCAATATGATTGTATGTGAAAAGACATCACCAAATGGACATGATGAAATCAACACAACGAGTGATGGAAAGGAACAACTATCACTGCTCGGCCATCCTGTGTTCATCAGGCCAGTCAATTTTGCATTTTTGAGCATGTCAAATTTCATATGGTAAATGCCCATTGAACCATATTGCAAAAGTGGCAATATGATTGTATGTGAAAAGACATCACAAAATGGACAGGATGAAGTCAACACAACGAGCGATGGAAAGGAGCAACTATCACTGCCAGGCCATCCCGAGTTCATCTGGCCAGTCAATTTTGCATTTCTGCAGGATTTTTGAGCATGTCAAATTTCATATGGTAAATGCCCATTGAACCATATTGCAAATGCGTGCACTTGCAATATGATTGTATGTGAAAAGACATCACCAAATGGACATGATGAAATCAACACAACGAGTGATGGAAAGGAACAACTATCACTGCTCGGCCATCCTGTGTTCATCGGGGCAATCAATTTCACATTCCTGCAGCATTTTTATAGCATGACAAATTCGTGATGGTACCTGCCCATTGAACCATATTGCAAATGCACAGTGACTTTGCAAAAGTAAGAAAACATAAACAAATGGACATAATGAAATCACCATATTTTTATTTTTGGGTTACCAGTTGCACAACAATGCACCTGCATTTGCAATATGATTCAATAGTGAAAAAAACATCACCAAATGGACATGATGAAATCAACACAACGAGTGATGGAAAGGAACAACTATCACTGCCCGGCCATCCTGTGTTCCCATAGCGGGCATTAATATCAGAATTACCGGTAAATGCATTTTACAACCATATTTTTATTTTTGGGTTACCAGGTGCCTATTTAACAGTCCATAAAGCACTCAGGACGGCCCCCATGGATAGAGGGCCGTAGCAGGGTACTCCCATAGCGGGCATGGACAATAGGAGTCCCGGTAAATGCATTTACAACCATATTTTTATTTTTGGGTTACCAGTTGCACAACAATGCACGTGCATTTGCAATATGATTCTATAGTGAAAAACACCACCAAATGGACATGATGAAATCAACACAACGAGTGATGGAAAGGAACAACTATCACTGCTCGGCCATCCTGTGTTCATCAGGCCAGTCAATTTTGCATTTTTGAGCATGTCAAATTTCATATGGTAAATGCCCATTGAACCATATTGCAAATGCACGTGCACTTGCAATATGATTGTATGTGAAAAGACATCACAAAATGGACAGGATGAAGTCAACACAACGAGCGATGGAAAGGAGCAACTATCACTGCCAGGCCATCCCGAGTTCATCTGGCCAGTCAATTTTGCATTTCTGCATGATTTTTGACATGTCAAATTTCATATGGTAAATGCCCATTGAACCATATTGCAAATGCACGTGCACTTGCAATATGATTGTATGTGAAAAGACATCACCAAATGGACATGATGAAATCAACACAACGAGTGATGGAAAGGAACAACTATCACTGCTCGGCCATCCTGTGTTCATCGGGGCAATCAATTTCACATTCCTGCAGCATTTTTATAGCATGACAAATTCGTGATGGTACCTGCCCATTGAACCATATTGCAAATGCACAGTGACTTTGCAAAAGTAAGAAAACATAAACAAATGGACATAATGAAATCACCATATTTTTATTTTTGGGTTACCAGTTGCACAACAATGCACGTGCATTTGCAATATGATTCTATACAGTGAAAAACACCACCAAATGGACATGATGAAATCAACACAACGAGTGATGGAAAGGAACAACTATCACTGCCAGGCCATCCCGAGTTCATCTGGCCAGTCAATTTTGCATTTCTGCATGATTTTTGAGCATGTCAAATTTCATATGGTAAATGCCCATTGAACCATATTGCAAATGCACGTGCACTTGCAATATGATTGTATGTGAAAAGACATCACAAAATGGACAGGATGAAGTCAACACAACGAGCGATGGAAAGGAGCAACTATCACTGCCAGGCCATCCCGAGTTCATCTGGCCAGTCAATTTTGCATTTCTGCAGGATTTTTGAGCATGTCAAATTTCATATGGTAAATGCCCATTGAACCATATTGCAAATGCACGTGCACTTGCAATATGATTGTATGTGAAAAGACATCACCAAATGGACATGATGAAATCAACACAACGAGTGATGGAAAGGAACAACTATCACTGCTCGGCCATCCTGTGTTCATCAGGCCAGTCAATTTTGCATTTTTGAGCATGTCAAATTTCATATGGTAAATGCCCATTGAACCATATTGCAAATGCACGTGCACTTGCAATATGATTGTATGTGAAAAGACATCACAAAATGGACAGGATGAAGTCAACACAACGAGCGATGGAAAGGAGCAACTATCACTGCCAGGCCATCCCGAGTTCATCTGGCCAGTCAATTTTGCATTTCTGCATGATTTTTGAGCATGTCAAATTTCATATGGTAAATGCCCATTGAACCATATTGCAAATGCACGTGCACTTGCAATATGATTGTATGTGAAAAGACATCACCAAATGGACATGATGAAATCAACACAACGAGTGATGGAAAGGAACAACTATCACTGCTCGGCCATCCTGTGTTCATCAGGCCAGTCAATTTTGCATTTTTGAGCATGTCAAATTTCATATGGTAGAATACAACTAAAGTATGTTGATACAGTTCTTATACGTGTGTAATTGACACAAAATTACAAAAAACGGTCCAGAAAGCACTTTTTAAGGGTGTGTGAAGTTTTTACAAAATTTTGACATTTTTGACTTTTGACTTTTGACTTCCTATGAAATCATATTGAAAATGGACAAAACATATTACTTATGCCCATGTAAAAAAAAAAAAAAAAATATGATGATAAAATTGGACAAAAGTATATTCATACAGTTCTTACACATGTGTAATTGACAAAAAAATCGAAAGAATTTCGAAAAACGGTCCAGAAAGCACTTTTTTAAGGGGTGATAAGTTTTTGACAAAAAATCATTTTTTCAAAATTTTGCTTTTGGATGTTGACTTGGGTGCCATTTCCCAATATGAAAAACCATGGTGGAGCGAATTCGCCACCTGTTGAATTTTTAAAGTGTTACAATAGGCAATCGCCATATGGCAGTTGCAATAAACTTTGCACGAATCAACGCCGAATTGGGTGGTATTGGCCAATGTGTATATGGTTTGTCCGATGCCAATGACTTCCCATCCATTTTCCCTACTGCTAGTCCCCTACTCTGCTAGTCCCCTACTGTGGCCCCCTACTCTGCTAGTCCCCTACTGTGGTCCCCTACTCTGCTAGTCCCCTACTCTGCTAGTCCCCTACTGTGGTCCCCTACTCTGATAGTCCCCTACTCTGCTAGTCCCCTACTCTGCTAGTCCCCTACTCTGCTAGTTCTCTACTGTGGTCCCCTACTCTGATAGTTCCCTACTCTGCTAGTCCCCTATTGTGGTCCCTACTCTGCTAGTTCCCTACTCTGCTAGTCCCCTACTGTGGTCCCCTACTCTGCTAGTCCCCTACTGTGGTCCCCTACTCTGCTAGTCCCCTACTGTGGTCCCCTACTCTGATAGTTCCATACTCTGCTAGTCCCCTACTGTGGTCCCCTACTCTGCTAGTACCCTACTCTGCTAGTCCCCTACTGTGGTCCCCTACTCTGCTAGTCCCCTACTCTGCTAGTCCCCTACTGTGTTCCCCTACTCTGCTAGTCCCCAACTCTGCTAGTCCCCTACTCTGCTAGTCCCCTACTGTGGTCCCCTACTCTGCTAGTCCCCTACTGCTAGTCCCCTACTCTGCTAGTCCCCTACTGTGGCCCCCTACTCTGCTAGTCCCCTACTGTGGTCCCCTACTCTGCTAGTCCCCTACTCTGCTAGTCCCCTACTGTGGTCCCCTACTCTGATAGTCCCCTACTCTGCTAGTCCCCTACTCTGCTAGTCCCCTACTCTGCTAGTTCTCTACTGTGGTCCCCTACTCTGATAGTTCCCTACTCTGCTAGTCCCCTATTGTGGTCCCTACTCTGCTAGTTCCCTACTCTGCTAGTCCCCTACTGTGGTCCCCTACTCTGCTAGTCCCCTACTGTGGTCCCCTACTCTGCTAGTCCCCTACTGTGGTCCCCTACTCTGATAGTTCCATACTCTGCTAGTCCCCTACTGTGGTCCCCTACTCTGCTAGTACCCTACTCTGCTAGTCCCCTACTGTGGTCCCCTACTCTGCTAGTCCCCTACTCTGCTAGTCCCCTACTGTGTTCCCCTACTCTGCTAGTCCCCAACTCTGCTAGTCCCCTACTCTGCTAGTCCCCTACTGTGGTCCCCTACTCTGCTAGTCCCCTACTCTGCTAGTCCCCTACTGTGTTCCCCTACTCTGCTAGTCCCTAACTCTGCTAGTCCCCTAATCTGCTAGTCCCCTACTCTGCTAGTCCCCTACTGCTAGTCCCCTACTGTGGTCCCCTACTCTGCTAGTCCCCTACTGTGGTCCCCTACTCTGCAAGTCCCCTACTTTGGTCCCCTACTCTGCTAGTCCCCTACTGTGGTCCCCTACTCTGCTAGTCCCCTACTGTGGTCCCCTACTCTGCTAGTCCCCTACTGTGGTCCCCTACTCTGCTAGTCCCCTACACTGCTAGTCCCCTACTGTGGTCCCCTACTCTGCTAGTCCCCTACTGTGGTCCCCTACTCTGCTAGTCCCCTACTGTGGTCCCCTACTCTGCTAGTCCCCTACTCTGCTAGTCCCCTACTGTGGTCCCCTACTCTGCTAGTCCCCTACTCTGCTAGTCCCCTACTGTGTTCCCCTACTCTGCTAGTCCTTAACTCTGCTAGTCCCCTACTCTGCTAGTCCCCTACTCTGCTAGTCCCTTAATGCTAATCCCCTACTGTGGTCCCCTACTCTGCTAGTCCCCTACTGTGGTCCCCTACTCTGCTAGTCCCCTACTGTGGTCCCTTACTCTGCTAGTCCCCTACTGTGGTCCCCTACTCTGCTAGTCCCCTACTGTGGTCCCCTACTCTGCTAGTCCCCTACTCTGCTAGTCCCCTACTCTGCTAGTCCCCTACACTGCTAGTCCCCTACTGTGGTCCCCTACTCTGCTAGTCCCCTACTGTGGTCCCCTACTCTGCTAGTTCCCTACTCTGCTAGTCCCCTACTGTGGTCCCCTACTCTGCTAGTCCCTTCCTGCTAGTCCCCTACTGTGGTCCCCTACTCTGCTAGTCCCCTACTGTGGTCCCCTACTCTGCTAGTCCCCTACTGTGGTCCCTTACTCTGCTAGTCCCCTACTGTGGTCCCCTACTCTGCTAGTCCCCTACTGTGGTCCCCTACTCTGCTAGTCCCCTACTCTGCTAGTCCCCTACTGTGGTCCCCTACTCTGCTAGTCCCCTACTCTGCTATTCCCCTACTCTGCTAGTCCCCTACACTGCTAGTCCCCTACTGTGGTCCCCTACTCTGCTAGTCCCCTACTCTGCTAGTCCCCTATTGTGGTCCCTACTCTGCTAGTTCCCTACTCTGCTAGTCCCCTACTGTGGTCCCCTGCTCTGCTAGTCCCCTACTGTGGTCCCCTACTCTGCTAGTCCCCTACTGTGGTCCCCAACTCTGATAGTTCCCTACTCTGCTAGTCCCCTACTGTGGTCCCCTGCTCTGCTAGTCCCCTACTCTGCTAGTTCCCTACTGTGTTCCCCTACTCTGCTAGTCCCTAACTCTGCTAGTCCCCTACTGTGGTCCCCTACTCTGCTAGTCCTCTACTGTGGTCCCCTACTCTGCTAGTTCCCTACACTGCTAGTCCCCTACTGTGATCCCCTACTCTGCTAGTTCTCTACTGTGGTCCCCTACTCTGCTAGTCCCCTACTGTGGTCCCCTACTCTGCTAGTCCCCTACTGTGGTCCCCTACTCTGCTAGTCCCCTACTGCTAGTCCCCTACTCTGCTAGTCCCCTACTGTGGCCCCCTACTCTGCTAGTCCCCTACTGTGGTCCCCTACTCTGCTAGTCCCCTACTCTGCTAGTCCCCTACTCTGCTAGTTCTCTACTGTGGTCCCCTACTCTGATAGTTCCCTACTCTGCTAGTCCCCTATTGTGGTCCCTACTCTGCTAGTTCCCTACTCTGCTAGTCCCCAACTGTGGTCCCCTACTCTGCTAGTCCCCTACTGTGGTCCCCTACTCTGCTAGTCCCCTACTGCTAGTCCCCTACTGTGGTCCCCTACTCTGCTAGTCCCCTACTGTGGTCCCCTACTCTGCAAGTCCCCTACTGTGGTCCCCTACTCTGCTAGTCCCCTACTGTGGTCCCCTACTCTGCTAGTCCCCTACTGTGGTCCCCTACTCTGCTAGTCCCCTACTGTGGTCCCCTACTCTGCTAGTCCCCTACACTGCTAGTCCCCTACTGTGGTCCCCTACTCTGCTAGTCCCCTACTGTGGTCCCCTACTCTGCTAGTCCCCTACTGTGGTCCCCTACTCTGCTAGTCCCCTACTCTGCTAGTCCCCTACTGTGGTCCCCTACTCTGCTAGTCCCCTACTCTGCTAGTCCCCTACTGTGTTCCCCTACTCTGCTAGTCCTTAACTCTGCTAGTCCCCTACTCTGCTAGTCCCCTACTCTGCTAGTCCCTTAATGCTAATCCCCTACTGTGGTCCCCTACTCTGCTAGTCCCCTACTGTGGTCCCCTACTCTGCTAGTCCCCTACTGTGGTCCCTTACTCTGCTAGTCCCCTACTGTGGTCCCCTACTCTGCTAGTCCCCTACTGTGGTCCCCTACTCTGCTAGTCCCCTACTCTGCTAGTCCCCTACTCTGCTAGTCCCCTACACTGCTAGTCCCCTACTGTGGTCCCCTACTCTGCTAGTCCCCTACTGTGGTCCCCTACTCTGCTAGTTCCCTACTCTGCTAGTCCCCTACTGTGGTCCCCTACTCTGCTAGTCCCTTCCTGCTAGTCCCCTACTGTGGTCCCCTACTCTGCTAGTCCCCTACTGTGGTCCCCTACTCTGCTAGTCCCCTACTGTGGTCCCTTACTCTGCTAGTCCCCTACTGTGGTCCCCTACTCTGCTAGTCCCCTACTGTGGTCCCCTACTCTGCTAGTCCCCTACTCTGCTAGTCCCCTACTGTGGTCCCCTACTCTGCTAGTCCCCTACTCTGCTAGTCCCCTACTCTGCTAGTCCCCTACTGTGGTCCCCTACTCTGCTAGTCCCCTACTCTGCTAGTCCCCTACTGTGTTCCCCTACTCTGCTAGTCCTTAACTCTGCTAGTCCACTACTCTGCTAGTCCCCTACTCTGCTAGTCCCTTAATGCTAATCCCCTACTGTGGTCCCCTACTCTGCTAGTCCCCTACTGTGGTCCCCTACTCTGCTAGTCCCCTACTGTGGTCCCTTACTCTGCTAGTCCCCTACTGTGGTCCCCTACTCTGCTAGTCCCCTACTGTGGTCCCCTACTCTGCTAGTCCCCTACTCTGCTAGTCCCCTACTCTGCTAGTCCCCTACACTGCTAGTCCCCTACTGTGGTCCCCTACTCTGCTAGTCCCCTACTGTGGTCCCCTACTCTGCTAGTTCCCTACTCTGCTAGTCCCCTACTGTGGTCCCCTACTCTGCTAGTCCCTTCCTGCTAGTCCCCTACTGTGGTCCCCTACTCTGCTAGTCCCCTACTGTGGTCCCCTACTCTGCTAGTCCCCTACTGTGGTCCCTTACTCTGCTAGTCCCCTACTGTGGTCCCCTACTCTGCTAGTCCCCTACTGTGGTCCCCTACTCTGCTAGTCCCCTACTCTGCTAGTCCCCTACTGTGGTCCCCTACTCTGCTAGTCCCCTACTCTGCTATTCCCCTACTCTGCTAGTCCCCTACACTGCTAGTCCCCTACTGTGGTCCCCTACTCTGCTAGTCCCCTACTCTGCTAGTCCCCTATTGTGGTCCCTACTCTGCTAGTTCCCTACTCTGCTAGTCCCCTACTGTGGTCCCCTGCTCTGCTAGTCCCCTACTGTGGTCCCCTACTCTGCTAGTCCCCTACTGTGGTCCCCTACTCTGATAGTTCCCTACTCTGCTAGTCCCCTACTGTGGTCCCCTGCTCTGCTAGTCCCCTACTCTGCTAGTTCCCTACTGTGTTCCCCTACTCTGCTAGTCCCTAACTCTGCTAGTCCCCTACTGTGGTCCCCTACTCTGCTAGTCCTCTACTGTGGTCCCCTACTCTGCTAGTTCCCTACACTGCTAGTCCCCTACTGTGGTCCCCTACTCTGCTAGTTCTCTACTGTGGTCCCCTACTCTGCTAGTCCCCTACTGTGGTCCCCTACTCTGCTAGTCCCCTACTGTGGTCCCCTACTCTGCTAGTCCCCTACTGCTAGTCCCCTACTCTGCTAGTCCCCTACTGTGGTCCCCTACTCTGCTAGTCCCCTACTGTGGTCCCCTACTCTGCTAGTCCCCTACTCTGCTAGTCCCCTACTGTGGTCCCCTACTCTGCTAGTCCCCTACTCTGCTAGTCCCCTACTCTGCTAGTTCTCTACTGTGGTCCCCTACTCTGATAGTTCCCTACTCTGCTAGTCCCCTATTGTGGTCCCTACTCTGCTAGTTCCCTACTCTGCTAGTCCCCAACTGTGGTCCCCTACTCTGCTAGTCCCCTACTGTGGTCCCCTACTCTGCTAGTCCCCTACTGTGGTCCCCTACTCTGATAGTTCCCTACTCTGCTAGTCCCCTACTGTGGTCCCCTACTCTGCTAGTCCCCTACCGTGGTCCCCTACTCTGATAGTTCCCTACTCTGCTAGTCCCCTATTGTGGTCCCTACTCTGCTAGTTCCCTACTCTGCTAGTCCCCTACTGTGGCCCCCTACTCTGCTAGTCCCCTACTGTGGTCCCCTACTCTGCTAGTACCCTACTCTGCTAGTCCCCTACTGTGGTCCCCTACTCTGCTAGTCCCCTACTCTGCTAGTCCCCTACTGTGTTCCCCTACTCTGCTAGTCCCCAACTCTGCTAGTCCCCTACTCTGCTAGTCCCCTACTCTGCTAGTCCCCTACTGCTAGTCCCCTACTGTGGTCTCCTACTCTGCTAGTTCCCTACTCTGCTAGTCCCCTACTGTGGTCCCCTACTCTGCTAGTCCCTTAATGCTAGTCCCCTACTGTGGTCCCTTACTCTGCTAGTCCCCTACTGTGGTCCCCTACTCTGCTAGTCCCCTACTGTGGTCCCCTACTCTGCTAGTCCCCTACTCTGCTAGTCCCCTACTGTGGTTCCCCTGCTAGTCTGCTAGTCCCCTACTCTGCTAGTCCCCTACTGTGGTCCCCTACTCTGCTAGTCCCCTACTCTGCTAGTTCCCTACTGTGTTCCCCTACTCTGCTAGTCCCTAACTCTGCTAGTCCCCTACTGTGGTCCCCTACTCTGCTAGTCCCCTACTCTGCTAGTCCCCTACTCTGCTAGTCCCCTACACTGCTAGTCCCCTACTGTGGTCCCCTACTCTGCTAGTCCCCTACTCTGCTAGTCCCTATTGTGCTCCCTACTCTGCTAGTTCCCTACTCTGCTAGTCCCCTACTATGGTCCCCTACTCTGCTAGTCCCCTACTGTGGTCCCCTACTCTGATAGTTCCCTACTCTGCTAGTCCCCTACTGTGGTCCCCTACTCTGCTAGTCCCCTACTCTGCTAGTTCCCTACTGTGTTCCCCTACTCTGCTAGTCCCTAACTCTGCTAGTCCCCTACTGTGGTCCCCTACTCTGCTAGTCCTCTACTGTGGTCCCCCTACTCTGCTAGTTCCCTACACTGCTAGTCCCCTACTGTGGTCCCCTACTCTGCTAGTTCTCTACTGTGGTCCCCTACTCTGCTAGTCCCCTACTGTGGTCCCCTACTCTGCTAGTCCCCTACTGTGGTCCCCTACTCTGCTAGTCCCCTACTGCTAGTCCCCTACTCTGCTAGTCCCCTACTGTGGCCCCCTACTCTGCTAGTCCCCTACTCTGCTAGTCCCCTACTGCTAGTCCCCTACTCTGCTAGTTCTCTACTGTGTTCCCCTACTCTGATAGTTCCCTACTCTGCTAGTCCCCTATTGTGGTCCCTACTCTGCTAGTTCCCTACTCTGCTAGTCCCCTACTCTGCTAGTTCTCTACTGTGGTCCCCTACTCTGATAGTTCCCTACTCTGCTAGTCCCCTATTGTGGTCCCTACTCTGCTAGTTCCCTACTCTGCTAGTCCCCAACTGTGGTCCCCTACTCTGCTAGTCCCCTACTGTGGTCCCCTACTCTGCTAGTCCCCTACTGTGGTCCCCTACTCTGATAGTTCCCTACTCTGCTAGTCCCCTACTGTGGTCCCCTACTCTGCTAGTCCCCTACTGTGGTCCCCTACTCTGATAGTTCCCTACTCTGCTAGTCCCCTATTGTGGTCCCTACTCTGCTAGTTCCCTACTCTGCTAGTCCCCTACTGTGGCCCCCTACTCTGCTAGTCCCCTACTGTGGTCCCCTACTCTGCTAGTACCCTACTCTGCTAGTCCCCTACTGTGGTCCCCTACTCTGCTAGTCCCCTACTCTGCTAGTCCCCTACTGTGTTCCCCTACTCTGCTAGTCCCCAACTCTGCTAGTCCCCTACTCTGCTAGTCCCCTACTCTGCTAGTCCCCTACTGCTAGTCCCCTACTGTGGTCCCCTACTCTGCTAGTTCCCTACTCTGCTAGTCCCCTACTGTGGTCCCCTACTCTGCTAGTCCCTTAATGCTAGTCCCCTACTGTGGTCCCTACTCTGCTAGTCCCCTACTGTGGTCCCCTACTCTCTGCTAGTCCCCTACTGTGGTCCCCTACTCTGCTAGTCCCCTACTCTGCTAGTCCCCTACTGTGGTCCCCTACTCTGCTAGTCCCCTACTCTGCTAGTCCCCTACTGTGGTCCCCTACTCTGCTAGTCCCCTACTCTGCTAGTTCCCCTACTGTGTTCCCCTACTCTGCTAGTCCCTAACTCTGCTAGTCCCCTACTGTGGTCCCCTACTCTGCTAGTCCCCTACTCTGTGGTCCCCTACTCTGCTAGTCCCCTACACTGCTAGTCCCCTACTGTGGTCCCCTACTCTGGTCCCCTAGTCCCCTACTCTGCTAGTCCCCTATTGTGCTCCCTACTCTGCTAGTCCCCTACTCTGCTAGTCCCCTACTATGGTCCCCTACTCTGCTAGTCCCCTACTGTGGTCCCCTACTCTGATAGTTCCCTACTCTGCTAGTCCCCTACTGTGGTCCCCTACTCTGCTAGTCCCCTACTCTGCTAGTTCCCTACTGTGTTCCCCTACTCTGCTAGTCCCTAACTCTGCTAGTCCCCTACTGTGGTCCCCTACTCTGCTAGTCCTCTACTGTGGTCCCCTACTCTGCTAGTTCCCTACACTGCTAGTCCCCTACTGTGGTCCCCTACTCTGCTAGTTCTCTACTGTGGTCCCCTACTCTGCTAGTCCCCTACTGTGGTCCCCTGTGGTCCCCTACTCTGCTAGTCCCCTACTGTGGTCCCCTACTCTGCTAGTCCCCTACTGCTAGTCCCCTACTCTGCTAGTCCCCTACTGTGGTCCCCTACTCTGCTAGTCCCCTACTGTGGTCCCCTACTGGTCCCCTGCTAGTCCCCTACTCTGCTAGTCCCCTACTGTGGTCCCCTACTCTGCTAGTCCCCTACTCTGCTAGTCCCCTACTGCTAGTCCCCTACTCTGCTAGTTCTCTACTGTGTTCCCCTACTCTGATAGTTCCCTACTCTGCTAGTCCCCTATTGTGGTCCCTACTCTGCTAGTTCCCTACTCTGCTAGTCCCCTACTGTGGTCCCCTACTCTGCTAGTCCCCTACTGTGGTCCCCTACTCTGCTAGTCCCCTACTGTGGTCCCCTACTCTGATAGTTCCCTACTCTGCTAGTCCCCTACTGTGGTCCCCTACTCTGCTAGTCCCCTACTGTGGTCCCCTACTCTGCTAGTCCCCTACTCTGCTAGTCCCCTACTGTGGTCCCCTACTCTGCTAGTCCCCTACTCTGCTAGTCCCCTACTCTGCTAGTCCCCTACTCTGCTAGTCCCCTACACTGCTAGTCCCCTACTGTGGTCCCCTACTCTGCTAGTCCCCTACTGTGGTCCCCTACTCTGCTAGTTCCCTACTCTGCTAGTCCCCTACTGTGGTCCCCTACTCTGCTAGTCCCCTACTCTGCTAGTTCCCTACTGTGTTCCCCTACTCTGCTAGTCCCTAACTCTGCTAGTCCCCTACTGTGGTCCCCTACTCTGCTAGTCCTCTACTGTGGTCCCCTACTCTGCTAGTTCCTACACTGCTAGTCCCCTACTGTGGTCCCCTACTCTGTTCCCTACTTCTCTACTGTGGTCCCCTACTCTGCTAGTCCCCTACTGTGGTCCCCTACTCTGCTAGTCCCCTACTGTGGTCCCCTACTCTGCTAGTCCCCTACTGCTAGTCCCCTACTCTGCTAGTCCCCTACTGTGGCCCCCTACTCTGCTAGTCCCCTACTGTGGTCCCCTACTGTGGTCCCCTACTCTGCTAGTCCCCTACTCTGCTAGTCCCCTACTGTGTAGTCCCCTACTCTGCTAGTCCCCTACTCTGCTAGTCCCCTACTCTGCTAGTCCCCTACTGCTAGTCCCCTACTGTGGTCCCCTACTGTGGTCCCCTACTCTGCTAGTCCCCTACTGTGGTCCCCTACTCTGCCTGTCCCCTACTGTGGTCCCCTACTCTACTAGTCCCCTACTCTGCTAGTCCCCTACTGTGGTCCCCTACTCTGCTAGTCCCCTACTGTGGTCCCCTACTCTTATAGTTCCCTACTCTGCTAGTCCCCTATTGTGGTCCCTACTCTGCTAGTTCCCTACTCTGCTAGTCCCCTACTGTGGTCCCCTACTCTGCTAGTCCCCTACTGTGGTCCCCTACTCTGATAGTTCCCTACTCTGCTAGTCCCCTACTGTGGTCCCCTACTCTGCCAGTCCCCTACTGTGGTCCCCTACTCTGATAGTTCCCTACTCTGCTAGTCCCCTATTGTGGTCCCTACTCTGCTAGTTACCTACTCTGCTAGTCCCCTAATGTGGCCCCCTACTCTGCTAGTCCCCTACTGTGGTCCCCTACTCTGCTAGTCCCCTACTCTGCTAGTCCCCTACTGTGGTCCCCTACTCTGCTAGTCCCCTACTCTGCTAGTCCCCTACTCTGTGCTAGTCCCCTACTCTGCTAGTCCCCTACTCTGCTAGTCCCCTACTCTGCTAGTCCCCTACTGCTAGTCCCCTACTGCGGTCCCCTACTCTGCTAGTCCCCTACTGTGGTCCCCTACTCTGCTAGTCCCCTCTGTGGTCCCCTACTCTGCTAGTCCCCTACTGTGGTCCCCTACTGTGGTCCCCTACTCTGCTAGTCCCCTACTCTGCTAGTCCCCTACTGTGGTCCCCCCCTACTCTGCTAGTCCCCTACTGCTAGTCCCCTACTCTGCTAGTCCCCTCTGCTAGTCCCCTACTCTGCTAGTCCCCTACTCTGCTAGTCCCCTACTGCTAGTCCCCTACTCTGCTAGTCCCATACTCATCTCCGACTCTACCGGTCCCCTAATATTGTGCTGACCAAGGTTTCTCCCTTCAGATCAGAAGAATCAGTGGAACAGGCAAAGCCATGGCGAAGTCTGACAAATACCAACACAAGAGGTGAGTTACACCTGGAGACTTATGTATTGGGTAACTAACCTACTGTCGTCTCTCTGGTAACTAACCTACTGTCTCGTCTCTCTGGTAACTGACATTCTGTCGTCTCTCTGGTAACTAACCTTCTGTCGTCTCTCTGGTAACTAACCGTCTGTCGTCTCTCTGGTAACTAACCTTCTGTCATGTCTGTGGTATCTAACCTACTGTCGTGTCTTTGTGGTAACTAACCTACTGTCGTGTCTCTGTGGTAACTAACCTACTGTTGTGTCCCATCTAGAGTCCCTTTATCATCTAGACTCCCTTGATCATCTAAAACTGACCATCCTACCAATCCTCGACTTTGGCGATGTCATTTACAAAATAGCCTCCAATACCCTACTCAACAAATTGGATGCAGTCTATCACAGTGCAATCCGTTTTGTCACCAAAGCCCCATATACTACCCACCATTGCGACCTGTACGCTCTCGTTGGCTGGCCCTCGCTTCATACTCGCCAAACCCACTGGCTCCATGTCATCTACAAGACCCTGCTAGGTAAAGTCCCCCTTATCTCAGCTCGCTGGTCACCATGGCATCTCCCACCTGTAGCACACGCTCCAGCAGGTATATCTCTCTAGTCACCCCCAAAACCAATTCTTTCTTTGGCCGCCTCTCCTTCCAGTTCTCTGCTGCCAATGACTGGAACGAACTACAAAAATCTCTGAAACTGGAAACACTTATCTCCCTCACTAGCTTTAAGCACCAACTGTCAGAGCAGCTCACAGATTACTGCACCTGTACATAGCCCACCTATAATTTAGCCCAAACAACTACCCCTTTCCCAACTATATTTAATTTTTATTTATTTATTTATTTTGCTCCTTTGCACCCCATTATTTTTATTTCTACTTTGCACATTCTTCCATTGCAAAACTACCATTCCAGTGTTTTACTTGCTATATTGTATTTACTTTGTCACCATGGCCTTTTTTGCCTTTACCTCCCTTCTCACCTCATTTGCTCACATTGTATATAGACTTGTTTATACTGTATTATTTACTGTATGTTTGTTTTACTCCATGTGTAACTCTGTGTTGTTGTATGTGTCGAACTGCTTTGCTTTATCTTGGTTTGGTCGCAATTGTAAATGAGAACTTGTTCTCAACTTGCCTACCTGGTTAAATAAAGGTGTTCTCAACTAGCCTACCTGGTTAAATAAAGGTGTTCTCAACTGGCCTACCTGGTTAAATAAAGGTGTTCTCAACTGGCCTACCTGGTTAAATAAAGGTGTTCTCAACTGGCCTACCTGGTTAAATAAAGGTGTTCTCAACTGGCCTACCTGGTTAAATAAAGGTGTTCTCAACTGGCCTACCTGGTTAAATAAAGGTGTTCTCAACTAGCCTACCTGGTTAAATAAAGGTGTTCTCAACTGGCCGACCTGGTTAAATAAAGGTGTTCTCAACTGGCCGACCTGGTTAAATAAAGGTGTTCTCAACTAGCCTACCTGGTTAAATAAAGGTGTTCTCAACTAGCCGACCTGGTTAAATAAAGGTGTTCTCAACTGGCCTACCTGGTTAAATAAAGGTGTTCTCAACTGGCCTACCTGGTTAAATAAAGGTGTTCTCAACTGGCCTACCTGGTTAAATAAAGGTGTTCTCAACTAGCCTACCTGGTTAAATAAAGGTGTTCTCAACTGGCCTACCTGGTTAAATAAAGGTGTTCTCAACTGGCCTACCTGGTTAAATAAAGGTGTTCTCAACTAGCCTACCTGGTTAAATAAAGGTGTTCACAACTAGCCTACCTGGTTAAATAAAGGTGTTCTCAACTGGCCTACCTGGTTAAATAAAGGTGTTCTCAACTGGCCTACCTGGTTAAATAAAGGTGTTCTCAACTAGCCTACCTGGTTAAATAAAGGTGTTCTCAACTGGCCTACCTGGTTAAATAAAGGTGTTCTCAACTAGCCTACCTGGTTAAATAAAGGTGTTCTCAACTGGCCTACCTGGTTAAATAAAGGTGTTCTCAACTGGCCTACCTGGTTAAATAAAGGTGTTCTCAACTAGCCTACCTGGTTAAATAAAGGTGTTCTCAACTAGCCTACCTGGTTAAATAAAGGTGTTCTCAACTAGCCTACCTGGTTAAATAAAGGTGTTCTCAACTGGCCTACCTGGTTAAATAAAGGTGTCTCAACTGGCCTACCTGGTTAAATAAAGGTGTTCTCAACTAGCCTACCTGGTTAAATAAAGGTGTTCTCAACTAGCCTACCTGGTTAAATAAAGGTGTTCTCAACTGGCCTACCTGGTTAAATAAAGGTGTTCTCAACTGGCCTACCTGGTTAAATAAAGGTGTTCTCAACTGGCCTACCTGGTTAAATAAAGGTGTTCTCAACTGGCCTACCTGGTTAAATAAAGGTGTTCTCAACTAGCCTACCTGGTTAAATAAAGGTGTTCTCATCTGGCCTACCTGGTTAAATAAAGGTGTTCTCAACTGGCCTACCTGGTTAAATAAAGGTGTTCTCAACTGGCCTACCTGGTTAAATAAAGGTGTTCTCAACTGGCCTACCTGGTTAAATAAAGGTGTTCTCAACTAGCCTACCTGGTTAAATAAAGGTGTTCTCAACTGGCCTACCTGGTTAAATAAAGGTGTTCTCAACTGGCCTACCTGGTTAAATAAAGGTGTTCTCAACTGGCCTACCTGGTTAAATAAAGGTGTTCTCAACTAGCCTACCTGGTTAAATAAAGGTGTTCTCAACTGGCCTACCTGGTTAAATAAAGGTGTTCTCAACTGGCCTACCTGGTTAAATAAAGGTGTTCTCAACTGGCCTACCTGGTTAAATAAAGGTGTTCTCAACTGGCCTACCTGGTTAAATAAAGGTGTTCTCAACTGGCCTACCTGGTTAAATAAAGGTGTTCTCAACTGGCCTACCTGGTTAAATAAAGGTGTTCTCAACTGGCCTACCTGGTTAAATAAAGGTGTTCTCAACTGGCCTACCTGGTTAAATAAAGGTGTTCTCAACTAGCCTACCTGGTTAAATAAAGGTGTTCTCAACTGGCCTACCTGGTTAAATAAAGGTGTTCTCAACTGGCCTACCTGGTTAAATAAAGGTGTTCTCAACTGGCCTACCTGGTTAAATAAAGGTGTTCTCAACTAGCCTACCTGGTTAAATAAAGGTGTTCTCAACTGGCTCCCTACCTGGTTAAATAAAGGTGTTCTCAACTGGCCTACCTGGTTAAATAAAGGTGTTCTCAACTGGCCTACCTGGTTAAATAAAGGTGTTCTCAACTAGCCTACCTGGTTAAATAAAGGTGTTCTCAACTGGCCTACCTGGTTAAATAAAGGTGTTCTCAACTAGCCTACCTGGTTAAATAAAGGTGTTCTCAACTAGCCTACCTAAAATAAATAAATACATAAAATAAAATCTATGATCTAGACTCCCTTTATCATCTATGATCTAGACTCCTTTATCATCTAGACTCCCTTTATCATCTATGATCTAGACTCCATTTATCATCTATGATCTAGACTCCCTTTATCATCTATCATCTAGCCTCCTTTATCATCCAGACTCCCTTGATCATCTAGACTCCCTTTATCATCTATGATCTAGACTCCCTTTATCATCTATGATCTAGACTCCCTTTATCATCTATGATCTAGACTCCATTTATCATCTATGATCTAGACTCCCTTTATCATCTATGATCTAGACTCCCTTTATCATCTAGACTCCTTTATCATCTATGATCTAGACTCCATTTATCATCTATGATCTAGACTCCCTTTATCATCTATGATCTAGACTCCATTTATCATCTATGATCTAGACTCCTTTATCATCTATGATCTAGACTCCTTTATCATCTATGATCTAGACTCCCTTTATCATCTATGATCTAGACTCCATTTATCATCTATGATCTAGACTCCATTTATCATCTATGATCTAGACTCCATTTATCATCTATGATCTAGACTCCATTTATCATCTATGATCTAGACTCCATTTATCATCTATGATCTAGACTCCATTTATCATCTAGACTCCATTTATCATCTATGATCTAGACTCCCTTTATCATCTATGATCTAGACTCCATTTATCATCTATGATCTAGACTCCATTTATCATCTATGATCTAGACTCCCTTTATCATCTATGATCTAGACTCCCTTTATCATCTAGACTCCCTTTATCATCTATGATCTAGACTCCATTTATCATCTATGATCTAGACTCCCTTTATCATCTATGATCTAGACTCCATTTATCATCTATGATCTAGACTCCCTTTATCATCTATGATCTAGACTCCCTTTATCATCTATGATCTAGACTCCATTTATCATCTATGATCTAGACTCCATTTATCATCTATGATCTAGACTCCCTTTATCATCTATGATCTAGACTCCCTTTATCATCTATGATCTAGACTCCTTTATCATCTATGATCTAGACTCCATTTATCATCTATGATCTAGACTCCCTTTATCATCTATGATCTAGACTCCCTTTATCATCTAGACTCCCTTTATCATCTATGATCTAGACTCCATTTATCATCTATGATCTAGACTCCCTTTATCATCTATGATCTAGACTCCATTTATCATCTATGATCTAGACTCCCTTTATCATCTATGATCTAGACTCCCTTTATCATCTATGATCTAGACTCCTTTATCATCTATGATCTAGACTCCATTTATCATCTATGATCTAGACTCCATTTATCATCTATGATCTAGACTCCATTTATCATCTATGATCTAGACTCCATTTATCATCTATGATCTAGACTCCATTTATCATCTATGATCTAGACTCCATTTATCATCTAGACTCCATTTATCATCTATGATCTAGACTCCCTTTATCATCTATGATCTAGACTCCATTTATCATCTATGATCTAGACTCCATTTATCATCTATGATCTAGACTCCTTTATCATCTATGATCTAGACTCCTTTATCATCTATGATCTAGACTCCATTTATCATCTATGATCTAGACTCCATTTATCATCTATGATCTAGACTCCATTTAGCATCTATGATCTAGACTCCATTTATCATCTATGATCTAGACTCCATTTATCATCTATGATCTAGACTCCATTTATCATCTATGATCTAGACTCCATTTATCATCTATGATCTAGACTCCATTTATCATCTATGATCTAGACTCCATTTATCATCTATGATCTAGACTCCCTTTATCATCTATGATCTAGACTCCCTTTATCATCTATGATCTAGACTCCCTTTATCATCTAGACTCCCTTTATCATCTATGATCTAGACTCCCTTTATCATCTAGACTCCCTTTATCATCTATGATCTAGACTCCCTTTATCATCTATGATCTAGACTCCTTTATCATCTATGATCTAGACTCCCTTTATCATCTAGACTCCATTTATCATCTAGACTCCCTTTATCATCTATGATCTAGACTCCCTTTATCATCTAGACTCCCTTTATCATCTATGATCTAGACTCCATTTATCATCTATGATCTAGACTCCCTTTATCATCTATGATCTAGACTCCATTTATCATCTATGATCTAGACTCCCTTTATCATCTATGATCTAGACTCCTTTATCATCTATGATCTAGACTCCATTTATCATCTATGATCTAGACTCCATTTATCATCTATGATCTAGACTCCCTTTATCATCTATGATCTAGACTCCTTTATCATCTATGATCTAGACTCCCTTTATCATCTATGATCTAGACTCCATTTATCATCTATGATCTAGACTCCCTTTATCATCTATGATCTAGACTCCCTTTATCATCTAGACTCCCTTTATCATCTATGATCTAGACTCCATTTATCATCTATGATCTAGACTCCCTTTATCATCTATGATCTAGACTCCATTTATCATCTATGATCTAGACTCCCTTTATCATCTATGATCTAGACTCCCTTTATCATCTATGATCTAGACTCCCTTTATCATCTATGATCTAGACTCCATTTATCATCTATGATCTAGACTCCATTTATCATCTATGATCTAGACTCCATTTATCATCTATGATCTAGACTCCATTTATCATCTATGATCTAGACTCCATTTATCATCTATGATCTAGACTCCATTTATCATCTAGACTCCATTTATCATCTATGATCTAGACTCCCTTTATCATCTATGATCTAGACTCCATTTATCATCTATGATCTAGACTCCATTTATCATCTATGATCTAGACTCCCTTTATCATCTATGATCTAGACTCCTTTATCATCTATGATCTAGACTCCATTTATCATCTATGATCTAGACTCCATTTATCATCTATGATCTAGACTCCATTTAGCATCTATGATCTAGACTCCATTTATCATCTATGATCTAGACTCCATTTATCATCTATGATCTAGACTCCATTTATCATCTATGATCTAGACTCCATTTATCATCTATGATCTAGACTCCATTTATCATCTATGATCTAGACTCCATTTATCATCTATGATCTAGACTCCTTTATCATCTATGATCTAGACTCCCTTTATCATCTATGATCTAGACTCCCTTTATCATCTAGACTCCTTTATCATCTATGATCTAGACTCCTTTATCATCTAGACTCCCTTTATCATCTATGATCTAGACTCCCTTTATCATCTATGATCTAGACTCCTTTATCATCTATGATCTAGACTCCCTTTATCATCTAGACTCCATTTATCATCTAGACTCCTTTATCATCTATGATCTAGACTCCCTTTATCATCTAGACTCCCTTTATCATCTATGATCTAGACTCCCTTTATCATCTATGATCTAGACTCCTTTATCATCTATGATCTAGACTCCATTTATCATCTATGATCTAGACTCCCTTTATCATCTATGATCTAGACTCCCTTTATCATCTAGACTCCCTTTATCATCTAGACTCCCTTTATCATCTATGATCTAGACTCCCTTTATCATCTATGATCTAGACTCCCTTTATCATCTAGACTCCTTTATCATCCAGACTCCCTTGATCATCTAGACTCCCTTTATCATCTATGATCTAGACTCCCTTTATCATCTAGACTCCCTTTATCATCCAGACTCCCTTGATCATCTAGACTCCCTTTATCATCTATGATCTAGACTCCTTTATCATCTATGATCTAGACTCCCTTTATCATCTATGATCTAGACTCCCTTTATCATCTATGATCTAGACTCCCTTTATCATCTAGACTCCTTTATCATCTATGATCTAGACTCCCTTTATCATCTAGACTCCCTTTATCATCTATGATCTAGACTCCCTTTATCATCTATGATCTAGACTCCCTTTATCATCTATGATCTAGACTCCCTTTATCATCTAGACTCCATTTATCATCTAGACTCCCTTTATCATCTATGATCTAGACTCCCTTTATCATCTAGACTCCCTTTATCATCTATGATCTAGACTCCCTTTATCATCTATGATCTAGACTCCCTTTATCATCTATGATCTAGACTCCATTTATCATCTATGATCTAGACTCCCTTTATCATCTATGATCTAGACTCCCTTTATCATCTAGACTCCCTTTATCATCTAGACTCCCTTTATCATCTATGATCTAGACTCCCTTTATCATCTATGATCTAGACTCCCTTTATCATCTAGACTCCCTTTATCATCCAGACTCCCTTGATCATCTAGACTCCCTTTATCATCTATGATCTAGACTCCCTTTATCATCTAGACTCCCTTTATCATCCAGACTCCCTTGATCATCTAGACTCCCTTTATCATCTATGATCTAGACTCCCTTTATCATCTATGATCTAGACTCCCTTTATCATCTAGACTCCCTTTATCATCTAGACTCCCTTTATCATCTATGATCTAGACTCCCTTTATCATCTATGATCTAGACTCCCTTTATCATCTATGATCTAGACTCCCTTTATCATCTATGATCTAGACTCCCTTTATCATCTATGATCTAGACTCCCTTTATCATCTATGATCTAGACTCCCTTTATCATCTATGATCTAGACTCCATTTATCATCTATGATCTAGACTCCCTTTATCATCTATGATCTAGACTCCATTTATCATCTATGATCTAGACTCCATTTATCATCTATGATCTAGACTCCATTTATCATCTATGATCTAGACTCCATTTATCATCTATGATCTAGACTCCATTTATCATCTATGATCTAGACTCCATTTATCATCTAGACTCCCTTTATCATCTATGATCTAGACTCCCTTTTATCACTCCCTTTATGATCTAGACTCCCTTTATCATTAGACTCCTTTATCATCCAGACTCCCTTTATCATCTAGACTCCCTTTATCATCTATGATCTAGACTCCCTTTATCATCTAGACTCCCTTTATCATCTAGACTCCCTTTATCATCTAGACTCCCTTTATCATCTAGATCTAGACTCCTTTATCATCAGACTCCCTTTATCATCTATGACTCCCTTTATCATCTTATCATCTATGATCTAGACTCCCTTTATCATCTAGACTCCCTTTATCATCTAGACTCCCTTTATCATCTATGATCTAGACTCCATTTATCATCTATGATCTAGACTCCCTTTATCATCTATGATCTAGACTCCCTTTATCATCTAGACTCCCTTTATCATCTAGACTCCCTTTATCATCTATGATCTAGACTCCATTTATCATCTATGATCTAGACTCCCTTTATCATCTATGATCTAGACTCCTTTATCATCTATGATCTAGACTCCCTTTATCATCTATGATCTAGACTCCCTTTATCATCTATGATCTAGACTCCTTTATCATCTATGATCTAGACTCCATTTATCATCTATGATCTAGACTCCCTTTATCATCTATGATCTAGACTCCATTTATCATCTATGATCTAGACTCCATTTATCATCTATGATCTAGACTCCCTTTATCATCTAGACTCCCTTTATCATCTAGACTCCATTTATCATCTATGATCTAGACTCCTTTATCATCTAGACTCTTTATCATCTATGATCTAGACTCCATTTATCATCTATGATCTAGACTCCCTTTATCATCTATGATCTAGACTCCCTTTATCATCTAGACTCCCTTTATCATCTATGATCTAGACTCCCTTTATCATCTAGACTCCCTTTATCATCTATGATCTAGACTCCCTTTATCATCTATGATCTAGACTCCCTTTATCATCTATGACTCCCTTTATCATTTATCATCTATGATCTAGACTCCTTTATCATCTATGATCTAGACTCCATTTATCATCTATGATCTAGACTCCATTTATCATCTATGATCTAGACTCCATTTATCATCTATGATCTAGACTCCCTTTATCATCTAGACTCCCTTTATCATCTATGATCTAGACTCCATTTATCATCTATGATCTAGACTCCCTTTATCATCTAGACTCCCTTTATCATCTATGATCTAGACTCCCTTTATCATCTATGATCTAGACTCCCTTTTATCATCTTTATCATCTAGACTCCTTTATCATCAGATCTTTATCATCTAGACTCCCTTTATCATCTATGATCTAGACTCCCTTTATCATCTAGACTCCCTTTATCATCTATGATCTAGACTCCCTTTATCATCTAGACTCCCTTTATCATCTATGATCTAGACTCCCTTTATTATCATCTAGACTCCCTTTATCATCTATGATCTAGACTCCCTTTATCATCTATGATCTAGACTCCCTTTATCATCTAGACTCCCTTTATCATCCAGACTCCATTTATCATCTAGACTCCCTTTATCATCTATGATCTAGACTCCCTTTATCATCTAGACTCCCTTTATCATCTATGATCTAGACTCCCTTTATCATCTATGATCTAGACTCCATTTTCATCATCTAGACTCCATTTATCATCGAGACTCCCTTGATCATCTAGACTCCATTTATCATCTATGATCTAGACTCCCTTTATCATCTAGACTCCCTTTATCATCTATGATCTAGACTCCCTTGATCATCTATGATCTAGACTCCCTTTATCATCTATGATCTAGACTCCTTTATCATCTAGACTCCTTTATCATCTAGACTCCCTTTATCATCATCTAGACTCCATTTATCATCTATGATCTAGACTCCCTTTATCATCTAGACTCCATTTATCATCTAGACTCCCTTGATCATCTAGACTCCCTTTATCATCTATGATCTAGACTCCCTTTATCATCTAGACTCCCTTTATCATCTAGACTCCCTTTATCATCGATGATCTAGACTCCCTTTATCATCTAGACTCCTTTATCATCTAGACTCCCTTTATCATCTAGACTCCCTTTATCATCTAGACTCCCTTTATCATCTAGACTCCCTTGATCATCTAGACTCCCTTTATCATCTAGACTCCCTTTATCATCTATGATCTAGACTCCCTTGATCATCTAGACTCCATTTGATTATCTAGACTCCCTTTATCATCTATGATCCAGCTGTATCATCATATACACTGAGTGAACAAAACATTAAGAACACCTTCCTCATATTGAGTTAGGCTTTGCCGTGCCTCAACATAATATAATCCTGACACCTGAGCTTCTGATCCTGGCTACCTTGGCAACAAGCTCCTTGCCGTGCCTCAACATAATATAACGTACTGACTCCTGAGCTTTGATCCTCTACCTTGGCAACAAGCCTTGCCTTGCCTCAACATAATATAACGTCCTGACACCTGAGCTTTGATCCTGGCGTTACCTTGGCAACAAGCCTTGCCTTTCAACATAATATAACCTCCTGACACCTGAGCTTTGATCCTGGCGTTACCTTGGCAACAATCCTTGCCTTGCCTCAACATAATATAATCTGACACCTGAGCTTCTGATCCTGGCGTTACCTTGGCAACAAGCCTTGCCTTGCCTCAACATAATATAACGTACTGACACCTGAGCTTATGATCCTGGTGTTACCTGGCAACAAGCCTTGCCATGCCTCAACATAATATAACTACTGACACCTGAGCTTCTGATCATGGTGTTACCTTGGCAACAAGCCTTGCCTTGCCTCAACATAATATAAGTACTGACACCTGAGCTTCTGATCCTGGTGTTACCTTGGCAACAAGCCTTGCCTTGCCTCAACATAATATAAGTACTGACACCTGAGCTTTGATCCTGGTGTTACCTTGGCAACAAGCCTTGCCGTGCCTCAACATAATGTACTGACACCTGAGCTTCTGATCCTGGTGTTACCTTGGCAATCTCAGAAGCGCTCCATATATTTAAAGCTTTTCAGTGCTGGTGTTGTTTTTATTAGCAGAGCAGAACCCTGATTACCCAGAGTCCTGATCAGTCTCATGAATCATGGAGGATTATTCGGGATTACAAGTTAGATCTAGGACACATCACACACACACACACTTTATCATCACACACACACACACACACACACACACATACATCTACACTCCCTTTATCATCTAGACACACCTTTATCATCACACACACACACACATCACACTAGACACACACACTTTATCATCTAGACACACACATCATCTAGACACACATCACTACACACACACACACACATCAGACACACACATCTACACACACATACATATTATCAGACTCCCTTATCATCTTGAACCAGCTGTTTTGCCACATTTCAGGCTTCAAACATAAAGATATAAAACTGTTTTTTTGTGAAGAATCAACAACAAGTGGGACACAATCATGAAGTGGAACAACATTTATTGGATATTTCAAAAAAATTTAACAAATCAAAAACTGAAAAATGCAAAATTATTCAGCCCCTTTACTTTCAGTGCAGCAAACTCTCTCAAGTTCAGTGAATCTCTGAATGGTCCAATGTTGACCTAAATGACTAATGATGATGAATACAATCCACCTGTGTGTAATCAAGTCTCCGTATAAATGCACCTGCACTGTGATAGTCTCAGAGGTCCGTTAAAAGCGCAGAGAGCATCATGAAGAACAAGGAACACACCAGGCAGGTCTGAGATACTGTTGTGAAGAAGTTTAAAGCCGGATTTGGATACAAAAAGATTTCCCAAGCTTTAAACATCCCAAGGAGCACTGTAAGCGATAATATTGAAATGGAAGGGGTATCAGACCACTGCAAATCACCAAGACCTGGCCGTCCCTCTAAACTTTCAGCTCATACAAGGAGAAGACTGATCAGAGATGCAGCCAAGAGGCCCATGATCACTCTGGATGAACTGCAGAGATCTACAGCTGAGGTGGGAGACTCTGTCCATAGGACAACAATCAGTCTATATTGCACAAATCTGGCCTTTATGGAAGAGTGGCAAGAAGAAAGCCATTTCTTAAAGATATCCATAAAAAGTGTTGTTTAAAGTTTGCCACAAGCCACCTGGGAGACACACAAACATGTGGAAGAAGGTGCTCTGGTCAGATGAAACCAAAATTGAACTTTTTGGCAACAATGCAAAACGTTATGTTTGGCGTAAAAGCAATACAGCGCATCACACCTGAACACACCATCCCCACTGTCAAACATGGTGGTGGCAGCATCATGGTTAAGGCCTGCTTTTCTTCAGCAGGGACAGGGAAGATGGTTAAAATTGATGGGAAGATGGATGGAGCCAAATACAGGACCATTCTGGAAGAAAACCTGATGGAGTCTGCAAAAGACCTGAGACTGGGACGGAGATTTGTCTTCCAACAAGACAATGATCCAAAACATAAAGCAAAATCTACAATGGAATGGTTCAAAAATAAACATATCCAGGTGTTAGAACAAGTCAAAGTCCAGACCTGAATCCTCGAGAATCTGTGGAAAGAACTGAAAACTGCTGTTCAAATGCTCTCCATCCAACCTCACTGAGCTCGAGCTGTTTTGCAAGGAGGAATGGGAAAAAATGTCAGTCTCTCGATGTGCAAAACTGATAGAGACATACCCAAGGACTTACAGCTGTAAACGCAGCAAAAGGTGGCGCTACAAAGTATTAACTTAAGGGGGCTGAATAATTTTGCACACCCAATTTTTCAGTTTTTGATTTGTTAAAAAAGTTTGAAATATCCAATAAATGTCGTTCCACTTCATGATTGTGTCCCACTTGTTGTTGATTCTTCACAAAAAAATACAGTTTTATATCTTTATGTTTGAAGCCTGAAATGTGGCAAAAGGTCGCAAAGTTCAAGGGGCCGAATACTTTCGCAAGGCACTGTACACACACACACACACACACACACACACACACACACACACACACACACACATACACACATACACACACATACAGACACACACACATATACACACACACATATACACACACGCATACACACACACACACACACACACACACGCATACACACACATACACACGCATACACACGCATACACACACACATATACATACACACACACACACACACACACACACACACACATAAACACACACACACACGCACTTACACACACACACACATACACGCACACACACACACGCATACACACACATACACGTGCACACACACACACGCATACACACACACACACACGCATACACACACATACACACACACACGCATACAAACACACACACATATAACACGCATTTTTTTGCATGACACGAATCACACGCATACACATGCACACACACACACACACGATTAGATGTTAAGTCTGGTTAGAAGCTGCCCAGCAGCGTGTGCACATTGGCAAGATGTGAGCCGATGGGTCTTTGTTCATCAGCCTCACATTGGAGTGTGTGTGTTGAATGGGATGTGTGTGTGTCTGTGTGTGGGGGGGGTTGAATGGGATGTGTGTGTCTGTAGGGGGTTGAATGGGATGTGTGTGTCTGTAGGGGGTTGAATGGGATGTGTGTGTCTGTAGGGGGTTGAATGGGATGTGTGTGTCTGTAGGGGGTTGAATGGGATGTGTGTGTCTGTAGGGGGTTTGAATGGGATGTGTGTGTCTGTAGGGGGGGTTGAATGGGATGTGTGTGTCTGTAGGGGGGGTTGAATGGGATGTGTGTGTCTGTAGGGGGGTTGAATGGGATGTGTGTGTCTATAGGGGGTTGAATGGGATGTGTGTGTCTGTGTGGGGGGTTGAATGGGATGTGTGTGTCTGTGGGGGGGTTGAATGGGATGTGTGTGTCTGTAGGGGGGTTGAATGGGATGTGTGTGTGTCTGTGAGGGGGGGTTGAATGGGATGTGTGTGTCTGTAGGGAGGGGGTTGAATGGGATGTGTGTGTGTGTGTGTGTCTGTGAGGAGGGGTTGAATGGGATGTGTGTGTGTCTGTAGGGGGGTTGAATGGGATGTGTGTGTGTCTGTAGGGGGTTGAATGGGATGTGTGTGTCTGTGAGGGGGGTTGAATGGGATGTGTGTGTGTCTGTGAGGGGCGGGGTTGAATGGGATGTGTGTGTCTGTGAGGGGGGTTGAATGGGATGTGTGTGTCTGTGAGGGGGGGGGGGTTGAATGGGATGTGTGTGTGTGTCTGTGAGGAGGGGTTGAATGGGATGTGTGTGTCTGTAGGGGGAGGGGGGTTGAATGGGATGTGTGTGTCTGTGAGGGGGGTTGAATGGGATGTGTGTGTGTGGGTGGGGTTGAATGGGATGTGTGTGTCTGTAGGGGGAGGGGGTTGAATGGGATGTGTGTGTGTCTGTAGGGGGGGGGGGGTTGAATGGGATGTGTGTGTCTGTAGGGGGGTTGAATGGGATGTGTGTGTCTGTGGGGGGGGTTGAATGGGATGTGTGTGTCTGTAGGGGGGTTGAATGGGATGTGTGTGTCTGTAGGGGGGGGGGTTGAATGGGATGTGTGTGTCTGTAGGGGGGTTGAATGGGATGTGTGTGTCTGTAGGGGGGTTGAATGGGATGTGTGTGTCTGTAGGGGGGTTGAATGGGATGTGTGTGTCTGTAGGGGGTTTGAATGGGATGTGTGTGTCTGTAGGGGGGTTGAATGGGATGTGTGTGTCTGTAGGGGGGGGTTGAATGGGATGTGTGTGTCTGTGGGGGGTTGAATGGGATGTGTGTGTCTATAGGGGGGGGTTGAATGGGATGTGTGTGTCTGTGTGGGGGGTTGAATGGGATGTGTGTGTCTGTAGGGGGTTGAATGGGATGTGTGTGTCTGTAGGGGGTTGAATGGGATGTGTGTGTGTCTGTGAGGGGGTTGAATGGGATGTGTGTGTCTGTAGGGAGGGGGTTGAATGGGATGTGTGTGTCTGTAGGGGGGTGAATGGGATGTGTGTGTGTCTGTGGGGGGTTGAATGGGATGTGTGTGTGTGTGTGTCTGTGAGGAGGGGTTGAATGGGATGTGTGTGTGTCTGTAGGGGGGGTTGAATGGGATGTGTGTGTGTCTGTAGGGGGTTGAATGGGATGTGTGTGTCTGTGAGGGGGGTTGAATGGGATGTGTGTGTGTCTGTGGGGGCGGGGTTGAATGGGATGTGTGTGTCTGTGAGGGGGGGGGGTTGAATGGGATGTGTGTGTCTGTGAGGGGGTTGAATGGGATGTGTGTGTGTGTCTGTGAGGAGGGGTTGAATGGGATGTGTGTGTGTCTGTAGGGGGAGGGGGTTGAATGGGATGTGTGTGTCTGTGAGGGGGTTGAATGGGATGTGTGTGTGTGGGTGGGGTTGAATGGGATGTGTGTGTCTGTAGGGGGAGGGGGGTTGAATGGGATGTGTGTGTGTCTGTAGGGGGGGGGGTTGAATGGGATGTGTGTGTCTGTAGGGGGGTTGAATGGGATGTGTGTGTCTGTGAGGGGGGTTGAATGGGATGTGTGTGTCTGTAGGGGGGGTTGAATGGGATGTGTGTGTCTGTGGGGGGGTTGAATGGGATGTGTGTGTCTGTGTTGAATGGGATGGGTGTCTGTAGGGGGTTGAATGGGATGTGTGTGTCTGTAGGGGGTTGAATGGGATGTGTGTGTCTGTGAGGGGGAGGGTTGAATGGGATGTGTGTGTGTGGGGGGTTGAATGGGATGTGTGTGTGTGGGAGGGGGATGAATGGGATGTGTGTGTGTCTGTAGGGGGGTTGAATGGGAAGTGTGTGTCTGTGAGGGGGTTGAATGGGATGAGGGGGGTTGAATGGGATGTGTGTGTGTCTGTGAGGGGGTTGAATGGGATGTGTGTGTCTGTAGGGGGAGGGGGTTGAATGGGATGTGTGTGTCTGTAGGGGGGTTGAATGGGATGTGTGTGTCTGTGGGGGGTTGAATGGGATGTGTGTGTGGGGGGTTGAATGGGATGTGTGTGTGTGGGGGGGGATGAATGGGATGTGTGTGTGTCTGTAGGGGGGTTTAATGGGATGTGTGTGTGTGTGTGGGGGTTGAATGGGATGTGTGTGTGTGTGTGGGGGGTTGAATGGGATGTGTGTGTCTGTAGGGAGGGGTTGAATGGGATGTGTGTGTCTGTAGGGGGGGTTGAATGGGATGTGTGTGTCTGTAGGGGGGTTGAATGGGATGTGTGTATGTCTGTGAGGGGGGTAAATGGGATGTGTGTGGTGGTACTGAGTGTCTCTTCGTTGGATGAGGAGGTAGATAACCAGTGGGGGGTTGAATATGATGTGTGTGTCTATAGGGGGTTGAATATGATGTGTGTGTCTATAGGGGGGTTGAATATGATGTGTGTGTCTATAGGGGGTTGAATATGATGTGTGTGTCTATAGGGGGTTGAATATGATGTGTGTGTCTGTAGGGGGTTGAATATGATGTGTGTGTCTATAGGGGGTTGAATATGATGTGTGTGTCTGTAGGGGGTTGAATATGATGTGTGTGTCTGTAGGGGGGTTGAATATGATGTGTGTGTCTGTAGGGGGGTTGAATATGATGTGTGTGTCTATAGGGGGGTTGAATATGATGTGTGTGTCTATAGGGGGTTGAATATGATGTGTGTGTCTATAGGGGGGTTGAATATGATGTGTGTGTCTATAGGGGGGTTGAATATGATGTGTGTGTCTGTAGGGGGGTTGAATATGATGTGTGTGTCTGTAGGGGGGTTGAATATGATGTGTGTGTCTATAGGGGGGTTGAATATGATGTGTGTGTCTATAGGGGGGGGTTGAATATGATGTGTGTGTCTGTAGGGGGTTGAATATGATGTGTGTGTCTATAGGGGGTTGAATATGATGTGTGTGTCTGTAGGGGGTTGAATATGATGTGTGTGTCTGTAGGGGGTTGAATATGATGTGTGTGTCTATAGGGGGTTGAATATGATGTGTGTGTCTATAGGGGGTTGAATATGATGTGTGTGTCTATAGGGGGTTGAATATGATGTGTGTCTGTAGGGGGTTGAATATGATGTGTGTGTCTGTAGGGGGTTGAATATGATGTGTGTGTCTATAGGGGGTTGAATATGATGTGTGTGTCTATAGGGGGTTGAATATGATGTGTGTGTCTATAGGGGGTTGAATATGATGTGTGTGTCTATAGGGGGGTTGAATATGATGTGTGTGTCTATAGGGGGTTGAATATGATGTGTGTGTCTGTAGGGGGTTGAATATGATGTGTGTGTCTATAGGGGGGTTGAATATGATGTGTGTGTCTGTAGGGGGTTGAATATGATGTGTGTGTCTATAGGGGGGTTGAATATGATGTGTGTGTCTATAGGGGGGTTGAATATGATGTGTGTGTCTATAGGGGGTTGAATATGATGTGTGTGTCTATAGGGGGTTGAATATGATGTGTGTGTCTGTAGGGGGTTGAATATGATGTGTGTGTCTATAGGGGGGTTGAATATGATGTGTGTGTCTATAGGGGGGTTGAATATGATGTGTGTGTCTATAGGGGGTTGAATATGATGTGTGTGTCTGTAGGGGGGGTTGAATATGATGTGTGTGTCTATAGGGGGTTGAATATGATGTGTGTGTCTATAGGGGGGTTGAATATGATGTGTGTGTCTATAGGGGGGTTGAATATGATGTGTGTGTCTATAGGGGGTTGAATATGATGTGTGTGTCTATAGGGGGTTGAATATGATGTGTGTGTCTGTAGGGGGGTTGAATATGATGTGTGTGTCTATAGGGGGTTGAATATGATGTATGTGTCTGTAGGGGGTTGAATATGATGTGTGTGTCTATAGGGGGTTGAATATGATGTGTGTGTCTATAGGGGGTTGAATATGATGTGTGTGTCTGTAGGGGGTTGAATATGATGTGTGTCTGTAGGGGGGTTGAATATGATGTGTGTGTCTGTAGGGGGGTTGAATATGATGTGTGTGTCTATAGGGGGTTGAATATGATGTGTGTGTCTGTAGGGGGTTGAATATGATGTGTGTGTCTGTAGGGGGGTTGAATATGATGTGTGTGTCTGTAGGGGGGTTGAATATGATGTGTGTGTCTGTAGGGGGGTTGAATATGATGTGTGTGTCTGTAGGGGGGTTGAATATGATGTGTGTGTCTATAGGGGGTTGAATATGATGTGTGTGTCTGTAGGGGGTTGAATATGATGTGTGTGTCTATAGGGGGTTGAATATGATGTGTGTGTCTATAGGGGGGTTGAATATGATGTGTGTGTCTGTAGGGGGTTGAATATGATGTGTGTGTCTATAGGGGGTTGAATATGATGTGTGTGTCTATAGGGGGGTTGAATATGATGTGTGTGTCTATAGGGGGTTGAATATGATGTGTGTGTCTGTAGGGGGGTTGAATATGATGTGTGTGTCTATAGGGGGTTGAATATGATGTGTGTGTCTATAGGGGGGTTGAATATGATGTGTGTGTCTATAGGGGGTTGAATATGATGTGTGTGTCTGTAGGGGGGTTGAATATGATGTGTGTGTCTATAGGGGGTTGAATATGATGTGTGTGTCTGTAGGGGGGTTGAATATGATGTGTGTGTCTGTAGGGGGTTGAATATGATGTGTGTGTCTATAGGGGGGTTGAATATGATGTGTGTGTCTGTAGGGGGGTTGAATATGATGTGTGTGTCTATAGGGGGTTGAATATGATGTGTGTGTCTGTAGGGGGGTTGAATATGATGTGTGTGTCTATAGGGGGTTGAATATGATGTGTGTGTCTGTAGGGGGTTGAATATGATGTGTGTCTATAGGGGGGTTGAATATGATGTGTGTGTCTATAGGGGTTGAATATGATGTGTGTGTCTGTAGGGGGGTTGAATATGATGTGTGTGTCTATAGGGGGGGGTTGAATATGATGTGTGTGTCTGTATCCTCCTCCTCTATTTCTGATCCATCCAGTTTGATTTCTATTTGTCATATATTTTTCAACTGTGCTATTTCACAAATGTTCTGAACCTATATACAAGAGCCTGTATGTTTTACTTTAGCTATCATGTTATTAGCCCCTCCCATCAGCTCCATTCAGCCCCTCCCTTCAGCTCCATTCAGCTCCTCCCATCTATCTCTAAACACCATCCAGTCCCACCCTTCAGCTCCATTCAGCCCCTCCCTTCAGCTCCATTCAGCCCCTCCCATCTATCTCTTAACACCATCCAGTCCCACCCTTCAGCTCCATTCAGCCCCTCCCATCTATCTCTTAACACCATCCAGCCCCACCCTTCAGGCTCCATTCAGCCCCTCCCATCTATCTCTTAACACCATTCAGCCCCTCCCTTCAGCTCCATTCAGCCCCACCCTTCAGGCTCCATTCAGCCCCTCCCATCTATCTCTTAACACCATTCAGCCCCTCCCTTCAGCTCCATCCAGCCCCACCCTTCAGGCTCCATTCAGCCCCTCCCATCTATCTCTTAACACCATTCAGCCCCTCCCATCTATCTCTTAACACCATCCAGTCCCACCCTTCAGGCTCCATTCAGCCCCTCCCATCTATCTCTTAACACCATCCAGTCCCACCCTTCAGCTCCATTCAGCCCCTCCCATCTATCTCTTAACACCATCCAGTCCCTTCAGCTCCATTCAGCCCCTCCCATCTATCTCTTAACACCATCCAGTCCCACCCTTCAGCTCCATTCAGCCCCTCCCATCTATCTCTCAACACCATCCAGTCCCACCCTTCAGCTCCATTCAGCCCCTCCCATCTATCTCTTAACACCATCCAGTCCCACCCTTCAGCTCCATTCAGCCCCTCCCATCTATCTCTTAACACCATCCAGTCCCACCCTTCAGGCTCCATTCAGCCCCTCCCATCTATCTCTTAACACCATCCAGTCCCACCCTTCAGCTCCATTCAGCCCCTCCCATCTATCTCTTAACACCATCCAGTCCCACCCTTCAGGCTCCATTCAGCCCCTCCCATCTATCTCTTAACACCATCCAGTCCCTTCAGCTCCATTCAGCCCCTCCCATCTATCTCTCAACACCATCCAGTCCCACCCTTCAGCTCCATTCAGCCCCTCCCATCTATCTCTCAACACCATCCAGTCCCACCCTTCAGCTCCATTCAGCCCCTCCCATCTATCTCTTAACACCATCCAGTCCCACCCTTCAGGCTCCATTCATCCCCTCCCATCTATCTCTTAACACCATCCAGTCCCACCCTTCAGCTCCATTCAGCCCCTCCCATCTATCTCTTAACACCATCCAGTCCCACCCTTCAGGCTCCATTCAGCCCCTCCCATCTATCTCTTAACACCATCCAGTCCCACCCTTCAGCTCCATTCAGCCCCTCCCATCTATCTCTTAACACCATCCATTCCCACCCTTCAGGCTCCATTCAGCCCCTCCCATCTATCTCTCAACACCATCCAGTCCCACCCTTCAGCTCCATTCAGCCCCTCCCATCTATCTCTTAACACCATCCAGTCCCACCCTTCAGCTCCATTCAGCCCCTCACATCTATCTCTTAACACCATCCAGTCCCACCCTTCAGCTCCATTCAGCCCCTCCCATCTATCTCTTAACACCACCCAGTCCCACCCTTCAGCTCCATTCAGCCCCTCCCATCTATCTCTGAACACCATCCAGTCCCACCCTTCAGCTCCATTCAGCCCCTCCCATCTATCTCTGAACACCATCCAGTCCCACCCTTCAGCTCCATTCAGCCCCTCCCATCTATCTCTGAACACCATCCAGTCCCACCCTTCAGCTCCATTCAGCCCCTCCCATCTATCTCTGAACACCATCCAGTCCCACCCTTCAGCTCCATTCAGCCCCTCCCATCTATCTCTTAACACCATCCAGTCCCACCCTTCAGCTCCATTCAGCCCCTCCCATCTATCTCTTAACACCATCAAGTCCCACCCTTCAGCTCCATTCAGCCCCTCCCATCTATCTCTTAACACCATCCAGTCCCACCCTTCAGCTCCATTCAGCCCCTCCCATCTATCTCTTAACACCATCCAGTCCCACCCTTCAGCTCCATTCAGCCCCTCCCATCTATCTCTTAACACCATCCAGTCCCACCCTTCAGCTCCATTCAGCCCCTCCCATCTATCTCTGAACACCATCCATATTGGATTTCTATTTGCCATGTATTTTTCAACTGTGCTGTGATGCAGGTTTTACTGTAATTGTGGGCCTTTTGCTGCAGGAGGAATGGGAAAAAATGTCAGTCTCGATGTGCAAAACTGATTAGAGACATATTGTGACTTATCAGCTAGTCATTTAGCAGCAAAGGTCAGAGATCCTCACTGAACTTTTGGAAAGTTTTGCACTGAAAGTAAAGGGGCTGAATAATTTTGCACGCCCAATTTTTCAGTTTTTGATTTGTTAAAAAAGTTTGAAATATCCAATAAATGTCGTTCCACTTCATGATTGTGTCCCACTTGTTGTTGATTCTTCACAAAAAAATACAGTTTTATATCTTTATGTTTGAAGCCTGAAATGTGGCAAAAGGTCGCAAAGTTCAAGGGGGCCGAATACTTTCGCAAGGCACTGTATATTGGGCAGGAGGTTAGGAAGTGCAGCTCTGTTTCCACCTCATTTTGTGGGCAGTGAGCACATAGCCTGTCTTTTCTTGAGAGCCATGTCTGCCTACGGCGGCCTTTCTCAATAGCAAGGCTATGCTCACTGAGTCTGTACATAGTCAAAGCTTTCCTTAAGTTTGGGTCAGTCACAGTAGTCAGGTATTCTGGCACTGTGTACTCTCTGTTTAGGGCCAAATAGCATTCTAGTTTGCTCTGTTTTTTTGTTAATTCTTTCCAATGTGTAAAGTAATTATCTTTTTGTTTTCTCATGGTTGGGTCTTATTGTGCTGCTGTCCTGGGGCTCTGTGGGGTGTGTTTGTGTTTGTGAACAGAGCCCCAGGACCAGCTTGCTTAAGGGACTCTTCTCCAGGTTCATCTCTCTGTAGGTGATGGCTTTGTTGTGGAAGGTTTGGGAATCGCTTCCTTTTAGGTGGTTATAGAATTTAACGGCTCTTTTCTGGATTTTGATAATTAGTGGGTATCGGCCTAATTCTGCTCTGCATCATTTAGTGTTTTACATTGTAGACGGAGGATATTTTTGCAGAATTCTACATGCAGAGTCTGGATTTGGTGTTTGTCCCATTGTGTAAATTATTGGTTTTAGCGGACCCCAGACCTCACAACCATAAAGGGCAATGGGCTCTATGACTGATTCAAGCTAATTGGTATGTTATGTTCCTTTTGATGGCATAGAATGCCCTTCTTGTCTTGTCTCTCAGATCGTTCACAGCTTTGTGGAAGTTAAATGTGGCCCTGATGTTTAGGCCAAGGTATGTATAGTTTTTTGTGTGCTCTAGGGCAACGGTGTCTAGATGGAATTTGTATTTGTGGTCTTGGTGACTGGACCTTTTTGGAACACCATTATTTTGGTCTTACTGAGATTTACTGTCAGGGCCCAGGTCCCAGAATCTGTACATAAGATCTAGGCTGTAGGCCCTCCTTGGTTGGGGAAAGACGCACCAGATCATCATCAAACAGTAGACATTTGACTTCAGATTCTAGTAGGGTGAGGCCGGGTGCTGCACACTGTTCTAGTGGCCTTGCCAATTCGTTGATATATATGTTGAAGAGGGTGGGGCTTAAGCTGCATTCCTGTCTCACCCCACAGCCCTGTGGAATGAAATGTGTGTTTTTAACCACACACCTGTTGTTTGTGTACATGGATTTTATAATGTCGTATGTTTTTCCCCCAGCACCACTTTCTATCAATTTGTATAGCAGACCCTCATCCCAAATTTCTCTGTCTCTCTTGTCTCTCTGTCTGTCTCTCTGTCTGTCTGTCTCTCTGTCTGTCTCTCTGTCTGTCTCTCTCTCTGTCTATTTCTCTCTTTCTCTCTTTCTCTCTTTATCCAGCATAAAGCAAATGAGCCTAGATGATATGAGGCAGTTGAATAGACAGGTGGGTGTCAGCTGTGACAGGGTCTTTACCTTCCTCTCTCCGCTCTCTCTTTTAGTCTCTCTCTTTATCCTCACACCCTCTCTCTCTTTCTCTCTCTCTCTGCTCTCTCTTTTAGTCTCCATCTTTATCCTCACACCCTCTCTTTCTCTCTCTTTGCCCTCTCTCTGCCTCTCTCTTTTAGTCTCTTTGCTTTCTCTCTCTCTCTCTGTCTCTCTCTCTTCTCTCTCTCTCTCTGCTCTCTTTCTCTCTCTCTCTTTCACTCTCCGTGGAATGATGGTGAGGGGAACCTGTTTCCTAGGGAACGGAGACGGAGCAGCAGTGTAACAGTAATGACTTGTCCTCTGCTGGGTCTGATGGTATTGAGAAAGGAAAGAATCTCTGACACACAGACTGACCTACCTCTCAGAATACAGACTGACCTACCTCTCACAATACAGACTGACCTACCTCTCACAATACAGACTGACCTACCTCTCAGAATACAGACTGACCTACCTCTCAGAATACAGACTGACCTACCTCTCAGAATACAGACTGACCTACCTCTCACAATACAGACTGACCTACCTCTCAGAATACAGACCGACCTAGCTCTCAGAATACAGACTGACCTACCTCTCAGAATACAGACTGACCTACCTCTCACAATACAGACTGACCTACCTCTCACAATACAGACTGACCTACCTCTCAGAATACAGACTGACCTACCTCTCAGAATACAGACTGACCTACCTCTCACAATGCAGACTGACCTACCTCTCACAATACAGACTGACCTACCTTTCACAATATAGACTGACCTACCTCTAACAATATAGACTGACCTACCTCTCACAATACAGACTGACCTACCTCTCACAATACAGACTGACCTACCTCTCACAATATAGACTGATCTACCTCTCACAATGCAGACTGACCTACCTCTCACAATATAGACTGACCTACCTCTCACAATGCAGACTGACCTACCTCTCACAATACAGACTGACCTACCTCTCACAATACAGACTGACCTACCTCTCACAATATAGACTGACCTACCTCTCACAATACAGACTGACCTACCTCTCACAATATAGACTGACCTACCTCTCACAATACAGACTGACCTACCTCTCACAATATAGACTGACCTACCTCTCAGAATACAGACTGACCTACCTCTCAGAATACAGACTGACCTACCTCTCACAATGCAGACTGACCTACCTCTCACAATGCAGACTGACCTACCTCTCACAATATAGACTGACCTACCTCTCACAATATAGACTGACCTACCTCTCACAATACAGACTGACATACCTCTCACAATACTGACTGACCTACCTCTCACAATATAGACTGACCTACCTCTCAGAATACAGACTGACCTACCTCTCACAATACAGACTGACCTACCTCTCACAATATAGACTGACCTACCTCTCACAATACAGACTGACCTACCTCTCACAATATAGACTGACATACCTTACTAGACTGACATATAGACTGACATACCTTAAACAGACTTACTATCAGCGGTCTAGAGGAGGATGAGCTGGCCAATCAGCAGTCTAGAGAAGGATGAGCTGGCCAATCAGCAGTCTAGAGGAGGATGAGCTGGCCAATCAGCAGTCTAGAGGAGGATGAGCTGGACAATCAGCAGTCTAGAGGAGGATGAGCTGGCCAATCAGCAGTCTAGAGAAGGATGAGCTGGCCAATCAGCAGTCTAGAGGAGGATGAGCTGGCCAATCAGCAGTCTAGAGGAGGATGAGCTGGACAATCAGCAGTCTAGAGGAGGATGAGCTGGCCAATCAGCAGTCTAGAGGAGGATGAGCTGGCCAATCAGCAGTCTAGAGGAGGATGAGCTGGCCAATCAGCAGTCTAGAGAAGGATGAGCTGGACAATCAGCAGTCTAGAGGAGGATGAGCTGGCCAATCAGCAGTCTAGAGGAGGATGAGCTGGCCAATCAGCATTCTAGAGGAGGATGAGCTGGCCAATCAGCAGTCTAGAGGAGGATGAGCTGGCCAATCAGCAGTCTAGAGGAGGATGAGCTGGCCAATCAGCAGTCTAGAGGAGGATGAGCTGGCCAATCAGCAGTCTAGAGGAGGATGAGCTGGACAATCAGCAGTCTAGAGGAGGATGAGCTGGCCAATCAGCAGTCTAGAGAAGGATGAGCTGGCCAATCAGCAGTCTAGAGAAGGATGAGCTGGACAATCAGCAGTCTAGAGGAGGATGAACTGGCCAATCAGCAGTCTAGAGGAGGATGAACTGGCCAATCAGTGGTCTAGAGGAGGATGAACTGGCCAATCAGTGGTCAACTCACATTAATATTTTTAATGACCGGTAAACGCGATTTCAACACAGAAAAGATGCTTTTTAATTTACTTACCATTTTTTGTCTGGAAAACAATTGAACTCATATCGTAAGTCATTTTGATCATAATATATAGAAATCTGGAAAAACTAGAGTTACTTTAATTAAAGTCCCTTTCAAATCTCCACAACTAGGAGTCTTGCCTGTAAAATTCATGTTAACACAGTAGAGAAGGAGGAGACCTCACCTCACCTGCCCAGGTTCTCTTTCACATGACCTAATCTCACCTGCCCAGGTTCTCTCTAACATTACATTACCTCACCTCACCTGGCCAGGTTCTCTCTAACATTACATTACCTCACCTCACCTGGCCAGGTTCTCTCTCACATTACATTACCTTACCTCACCTGCCCAGGTTCTCTCTAACATTACCTCACCTCACCTGCCCAGGTTCTCTCTCACATTACATTACCTCACCTGCCCAGGTTCTCTCTCACATTACCTCACCTCACCTCACTTGCCCAGGTTCTCTCTCACATTACCTCACCTGCCCAGGTTCTCTCTAACATTACCTCACCTGCCCAGGTTCTCTCTCACATTACCTCACGTCACTTGCCCAGGTTCTCTCTCACATTACATTACCTCACCTGCCCAGGTTCTCTCTCACATTACATTACCTCACCTGCCCAGGTTCTCTCTCACATTACATTACCTCACCTGCCCAGGTTCTCTCTCACATTACATTACCTCACCTCACCTGCCCAGGTTCACTCTAACATTACCTCACCTCACCTGCTAAGGTTCTCTCTGACATTACCTCACCTCACCTGCCCAGGTTCTCTCTAACATTACCTCACCTCACCTGCCCAGGTTCTCTCTAACATTACCTCACCTCACCTGCCCAGGTTCTCTCTCACATTACATTACCTCACCTGCCCAGGTTCTCTCTAACATTACCTCACCTCACCTGCCCAGGTTTTCTCTAACATTACCTCACCTCACCTGCCCAGGTTCTCTCTAACATTACCTCACCTCACCTCACCTGCTAAGGTTCTCTCTAACATTACCTCACCTCACCTGCCCAGGTTCTCTCTAACATTACCTCACCTCACCTGCCCAGGTTCTCTCTAACATTACCTCACCTCACCTGGCCAGGTTCTCTCTCACATTACATTACCTCACCTCACCTGCCCAGGTTCTCTCTAACATTACCTCACCTCACCTGCTAAGGTTTCTCTAACATTACCTCACCTGCCCAGGTTCACTCTAACATCACCTCACCTCACCTGCCCAGGTTCTCTCTAACATTACCTCACCTCACCTGCCCAGGTTCTCTCTAACATTACCTCACCTCATCCTGACAATATTGACTGACCGGTTAAAATGTAAATGACTGACACTCTGTGGACTTCCTGCTCTTTCAAACTACAATAAATGGCCAGTACTTGTAGGTGACAGACAGACAGACAGACAGACAGACAGACAGACAGACAGACAGACAGACAGACAGACAGACAGACAGACAGACAGACAGACAGACAGACAGACAGACAGACAGACAGACAGAGTAGGGGCTGAGGTCTGGGGATAGATAGAAGAGACAGACCGACAGACAGACAGACAGACAGACAGACAGACAGACAGACAGACAGACAGAGTAGGGGCTGAGGTCTGGGGATAGATAGAAGAGACAGACCGACAGACAGACAGACGACAGACAGACAGACAGACAGACAGACAGACAGACAGACAGACAGACAGAGTAGTGGCTGAGGTCTGGGGACAGACAGACAGACAGACAGACAGACAGACAGACAGACAGACAGACAGACAGACAGAGTAGGGGCTGAGGTCTGGGGATAGATAGAAGAGACAGACGACAGACAGACAGACAGACAGACAGACAGACAGACAGACAGACAGACAGACAGACAGACAGACAGACAGACAGACAGACAGACAGACAGACAGACAGACAGACAGACAGACAAACAGAGTAGTGGCTGAGGTCTGGGGACAGACAGACAGACAGACAGACAGACAGACAGACAGACAGACAGACAGACAGACAGACAGACAGACAGAGTAGAGTAGAGGCTGAGGTCTGGGGATAGATAGCAGAGACAGACAGATAGACAGAGTAGAGGCTGAGGTCTGGAGACAGACAGACAGACTGGCAGACAGACAGAATAGAGTAGAGGTTGAGGTCTGGGGATAGATAGCAGAGACAGACAGATAGACAGAGTAGAGGCTGAGGTCTGGGGATAGATAGCAGAGACAGACAGATAGACAGAGTAGAGGCTGAGGTCTGGGGATAGATAGCAGAGACAGACAGATAGACAGAGTAGAGGCTGAGGTCTGGGGATAGATAGCAGAGACAGACAGATAGACAGAGTAGAGGCTGAGGTCTGGGGATAGATAGCAGAGACAGACAGATAGACAGAGTAGAGGCTGAGGTCTGGGGATAGATAGCAGAGACAGACAGATAGACAGAGTAGAGGCTGAGGTCTGGGGACAGACAGACAGACAGACAGACAGACAGGCAGACAGACAGAATAGAGTAGAGGCTGAGGTCTGGGGATAGATAGCAGAGACAGACAGATAGACAGAGTAGAGGCTGAGGTCTGGGGATAGATAGCAGAGACAGACAGACAGATAGACAGAGTAGGGGCTGAGGTCTGGGGACAGACAGACAGACAGGCAGACAGACAGAATAGAGTAGAGGCTGAGGTCTGGGGATAGTTGCAGAGACAGACAGATTGACAGAGTAGGGGCTGAGGTCTGAGAGCAGTAGAGGCAGTGTGTCTTCCTGCTGTTGCTGTCTGATAAGAGCTGTGCCCCTGGGTTCAGGGCTGAGACAGGAGTTAAGTTGAAACTTTACTCTCTACCTGGTCCCTTCACACTGGTGCCCAGATCCATAAATAAAATCAATAAAAATAGAAATCAACATGACGGACAGCCTGATTCTCTCTTCATAACGTTAAAGGCTTTTCTATCTATCCTTTATAACCTCTCTTACTTTCCCCTTCAGAAACATGATCAATCAGCTTCGTGATCAATCAGCTTCGTGATCAATCAGTTTCATGATCAATCAGTTTCATGATCAATCAGTTTCAGGATCAATCAGTTTCAGGATCAATCAGTTTGATCAATCAGTTTCATGATCAATCAGTTTGATTAATCAGTTTCAGGATCAATCCGTTTCAGGATCAATCAGTTTCAGGATCAATCAGTTTGATCAATCAGTTTCAGGATCAATCAGTTTCAGGATCAATCAGTTTCATGATCAATCAGTTTCAGGATCAATCAGTTTGATCAATCAGTTTCAGGATCAATCAGTTTGATAAATCAGTTTCAGGATCAATCAGTTTCAGGATCAATCAGTTTCAGGATCAATCAGTTTTAGGATCAATCAGTTTCATGATCAATCAGTTTCAGGATCAATCAGTTTCAGGATCAATCAGTTTCAGGATCAATCAGTTTCATGATCAGCTGTATAATAATGTTATTCCCTCATTGTTTTATGTTGTTTTATGCTCTGTATAATTCTCTAATGACAGCCTGGTTATTCTCGAATGACAGCCTGGTTATTCTCTAATGACAGCCTGGTTATTCTCTAATGACAGCCTGGTTATTCTCTCATGACAGCCTGGTTATTCTCTCATGACAGCCTGGTTATTCTCTCATGACAGCCTGGTTATTCTCGAATGACAGCCTGGTTATTCTCGAATGACAGCCTGGTTATTCTCGAATGACAGCCTGGTTATTCTCGAATGACAGCCTGGACAGCCTGGTTATTCTCTGGTTATTCTCTAATGACATGGTTATTCTCCAGCCTGGTTATTCTCTAATGACAGCCTGGTTATTCTCTAATGACAGCCTGGTTATTCTCTAATGACAGCCTGGTTATTCTCTAATGACAGCCTGGTTATTCTCTAATGACAGCCTGGTTATTCTCTAATGACAGCCTGGTTATTCTGTAATGACAGCCTGGTTATTCTCTAATGACAGCCTGGTTATTCTCTAATGACAGCCTGGTTATTCTCTAATGACAGCCTGGTTATTCTCTAATGACAGCCTGGTTATTCTCGAATGACAGCCTGGTTATTCTCGAATGACAGCCTGGTTATTCTCGAATGACAGCCTGGTTATTCTCTAATGACAGCCTGGTTATTCTCGAATGACAGCCTGGTTATTCTCTCATGACAGCCTGGTTATTCTCTCATGACAGCCTGGTTATTCTGTTGTTTGCCGCCGAGGCTCTCTTTACTAAAGCTCCCATTAAAGTCAGTAATATTCAGAGTTTTGCGGTGAGGGCAGCCAGCTAATTGGATACGCTTGTCCAACCATACCTCTAGTCTCCACTCTGTCATCCTCACTGCACTCCTGTCCTATACAGCAGCAGGGTTGGGGTCAGTTCCAATTCTCTTTCATGCTTTTCAATGAGGAACATTTGCAATTGAATTTGAAATTTGCTTTACTTTTCTGGATTTGACTGGAACTGAAATGGAACTGACCCCAAGTCCTATACAGACGGTTATTACCATAGAAACAGACGCTTCATATATTTCAGTTGTGTTCTAATCTGCCCCCTTGTTCCGTTTGGGTGAGAAAAGACTTCAACGCAACACCCAGCTAGACACCCAGCTAGCCACCCACCCAGCTAGCCACCCAGCTAGCCACCCAGCCAGCCAGCCACCCAGCCAGCCACCCAGCTAGCCACCCAGCCAGCCAGCCACCCAGCTAGCCACCCAGCTAGCCACCCACCCAGCCAGCCACCCAGCCAGCCAGCCACCCAGCCAGCTACCCAGCCAGCCACCCAGCTAGCCACCCAGCCAGCCAGCCAGCTACCCAGCCAGTCAGCCACCCACCCACCCAGCCACCCAGCCACACACCCACCCAGCCACCCAGCCAGCCAGCCAGCCAGCCAGCCACCCAGCCAGCCAGCCACCCAGCCAGCCAGCCAGCCAGCCAGCCAGCCAGCCAGCCAGCCACCCAGCCAGCCACCCAGTCAGCCAGCCAGCCACCCAGCCAGCCACCCAGTCAGTCAGCCAGCCACCCAGCTAGCCACCCAGCCAGCCAGCCACCCAGCTAGCCACCCAGTCAGCCAGCCAGCCACCCAGCCAGCCACCCAGTCAGTCAGCCAGGCACCCAGCTAGCTACCCAGCCAGCCAGCCACCCAGCTAGCCACCCAGCCAGCCAGCCACCCAGCTAGCCACCCAGCCAGCCAGCCACCCAGCTAGCCACCCAGCTAGCTACCCAGCCAGCCAGCCACCCAGCTAGCCACCCAGTCAGCCAGCCAGCCACCCAGCCACCCAGTCAGTCAGCCAGGCAGCCAGCCAGCCAAGTGTTTTTGATTGTAACAACTGTGAAGTAAAGCAATCTACTGCTTTTTCCTTTATGTGAAGATAGAAAGACTGAAACCCTGCCAGTGCTTGGAACTTTGTCTGCATTCCAAATAGGGTGCCATTTGGGACACATACTTTGTGTTATTATGATGCGATCCACCCTGGCCCCTGGTCTATAGTAGTGCTCTATATAGGGAATAGGGTGCCATTTGGGACACATGCTTTGTGTTATTATGATGCGATCCACCCTGGCCCCTGGTCTCCAGCGAGCTCCAGGACCGTTCCAAATAACACCATATTCTCTACTTAGTGTCTTTGGGCCCTGATCTAAAGTAGTGCACTGTATAGAGAATAGGGTGTCATGTGGGATGCAGTCTCAGACTGCAGCAGGTGGAATGACACAGCAGAACAGAGTTATGCTACTGCCTTTAGAGCAGACAGAGGCTCTGGCTACAGATCAGACTGGTTGCAGATCAGACTGGTTGCAGATCAGACTGGCTACAGATCAGACTGGCTGCAGATCAGACTGGCTGCAGATCAGACTGGTTGCAGATCAGACTGGTTGCAGATCAGACTGGTTGCAGATCAGACTGGCTGCAGATCGGACGGGTTGCAGATCAGACTGGCTGCAGATCAGACTGGCTGCAGATCCGACTAGCTGCAGATCAGACTGGCTGCAGATCAGACTGGCTGCCGATCAGACTGGCTGCAGATCAGACTGGCTGCAGATCAGACTGGCTACAGATCAGACTGGTTGCAGATCAGACTGGCTGCAGATCAGACTGGTTGCAGATCAGACTGGTTGCAGATCAGACTGGCTGCAGATCAGACTGGCTACAGATCAGACTGGTTGCAGATCAGACTGGCTGCAGATCAGACTGGTTGCAGATCAGACTGGTTGCAGATCAGACTGGCTGCAGCTGGGTCTCCAGGAACAGTTGACTCTGTAGAGAGGTAATCACAGAAAGTACTATGTGCTGAATGGCATCCACCCACCTCACTCTGTCTGGAGTCAGAATGTGTCTCCTGGCTGAATCTCCTGGCTGAATGTCCTGGCTGAATGTCCTGGCTGAATGTCCTGGTTGAATGTCCTGGCTGAATCTCCTGGCTGAATGTCCTGGCTGAATGTCCTGGCTGAATGTCCTGGCTGAATGTCCTGGCTGAACCTCCTGGCTGAATGTCCTGGCTGAATGTCCTGGCTGAATGTCCTGGCTGAATGTCCTGGCTGAACCTCCTGGCTGAATGTCCTGGCTGAATGTCCTGGCTGAATGTCCTGGCTGAACCTCCTGGCTGAAAGGGTAAAAGCTTTGCCAGCTGAGTTTTCTGCTCTGGTCCCCTGATGTGAATGAGATCTCTCAGCCTGGACGTTAAACATAGTTCTGGTTCCATCTGCTCTGGTCCCCTGATGTGAATGAGATCTCTCAGCCTGGACGTTAAACATAGATGGTTCCATCTGCTCTGGTCCCCTGATGTGAATGAGATCTTCAGCCACGTTAAACATAGTTCTGGTTCCATCTGCTCTGGTCCCCTGATGTGAATGAGATCTCTCAGCCTGGACGTTAAACATGGTTCTGGTTCCATCTGCTCTGGTCCCCTGATGTGAATGAGATCTCAGACTCAGACTACCCCTGTGCCCCTGGGTGAATGAGATCTCAGACTCAGGCTACCCCTGGGTGAATGAGATCTCAGACTCAGGCTACCCCCCCCTGTTCCCCTGGGTGAATGAGATCTCAGACTCAGGCTGCCTCTGTTCCCCTGGGTGAATGATATCTCAGACTCAGGCTACCCCTGTTCCCCTGGGTGAATGAGATCTCAGACTCAGACTACCCCTGTGCCCCTGGGTGAATGAGATCTGAGACTCAGGCTGCCCCTGTGTGAATGAGATCTCAGACTCAGGCTGCCCCTGTTCCCTGGGTGAATGAGATCTCAGACTCAGGCTGCCCCTGTTCCCCTGGGTGAATGAGATCTCAGACTCAGGCTGCCCCTGTTCCCCTGGGTGAATGAGATCTCAGACTCAGGCTGCCCCTGTTCCCCTGGGTGAATGAGATCTCAGACTCAGGCTGCCCCTGTTCCCCTGGGTGAATGAGATCTGAGACTCAGGCTACCCCTGTTCCCCTGGGTGAATGAGATCTCAGACTCAGACTACCCCTGTGCCCCTGGGTGAATGAGATCTGAGACTCAGGCTACCCCTGGGTGAATGAGATCTCAGACTCAGGCTACCCCTGTTCCCCTGGGTGAATGAGATCTCAGACTCAGGCTACCCCTGTTCCCCTGGGTGAATGAGATCTCAGACTCAGGCTACCCCTGTTCCCCTGGGTGAATGAGATCTCAGACTCAGGCTGCCCCTGTGCCCCTGGGAGAGGGGAGGGGAGGTGAGGAGAGGAGCAGCTTGTAACGGCTCTCTTCTATCTCTTCCTCTGACGAAGAGGTAGAACAAGGATCGGACCAAAATGCAGCGTGGTGATGATTCATGATATATTTTAATGAAGGAAAAAACAATACAAGCGGAAACTACAAAATAATGAAAAGTGAAAACCGAAACAGCCCTATCTGGTGTAAACACATAGACAGGAACAATCACCCACAAAATACACAGTAAAAACCAGGCTACCTAAATATGATTCCCAATCAGAGACAACGAGAATCACCTGACTCTGATTGAGAACCGCCTCAGGCAGCCAAGCCTATGCTAGACACACCCCTAATCAGCCACAATCCCAATGCCTACAAAAACCCCAATACGACAACACAATAAACCCATGTCACACCCTGGCCTGAACAAATCATTAAAGAGAACACAAAATACTAAGACCAAGGCGTGACACAGCTCTACCTGCAGTCTAACATTGAGGTGTAGCCTCTCTTCTCCTGCTGCTATTTGACA